>NC_134413.1:1619685-1696673 GCF_038048845.1 Mixophyes fleayi | reverse complement strand
TGAGTCTCCCAAACTCCGGGTAGGTCTCCTGGACTCCCAGGAGAGCAGGCGATTCTCCTGCACCCTGCCCGCCAGAAGCCTCAATGACATCATTCACCACACCACGCTCCCCTCCCCTTTGCACCCCCGCCCCCTCCGACGCAATCTCCCAGAGGGCTACCATACAATGTTGGTAAGTATGCTGCAGACATAACTGGTTTAGTGCAGACAAGTGCAGCTCAAATGTGCAAGAACAAATTATGAGCATACGTCATATTTAACATATGTATAATAGTGCAATACGTGCAACTCTAAATACAGGCGCAAGTTCTGCGCAGTGTGACGATTTTGCACCAAGGTTCATCTTTACGTTGAACAAATGCACTAATGAGTCTAAATCAGATGAACTCTCTCAATGTAACTCTCAAAGTCTATTAAAATCCAACATTTAAACACTTACAAATCACTTTATACCATTGAACCTTTAATGATAATAGTTTATTTCTGGGTTGGATTCCATCCGCCGATCTGTATATCCTGCAGAACACAGCGCAGATACGCCCGGGGTGTTGGTCTGACAATAAAGAGGACAAGGATATAAACACAGTAACTCCGCCTGTGTGTGGTTTGTGTCAGATGTTACAGTTCCCGGCAATGAACACGTTCCTCAGATGTGGAGACACGGATCTCTGTTCTCACATTGTTTACTTGTTACTCTCCGATACGTCCTTGTAAGTCTCCCGCCCGCCGCTGCCAGGAACCACATTTTTCTACACATCTGCAAAGCTCCTGAAAACCAGATAGAGGAGAAATTCTAATTCAACAAAGGGAAAAATATTTCCTTGTTTTCTCCCATAAGCAGATGTTCACAGCTCTTTATCTGGTGCTCCGAGCTCTTCCCGCCATCACACCAGCAATCCCAGGACATGAGAAACTGCCTCCAAATGTCACATGAGCCCTAAAAGTAACGTCTACCTGCAGTGACATAAACACCAGCTCAACGAGGGATCCTTCTACTAAAGGGAAATATACGCCGGGAACTTTGTGTGTTGCTGCTCAAGTAAACATTGCGATACACAACTCGGTGACGTTTCTGCAGGAGGATGGGGACTGTCCACCAAGGACAAGTAACCACACAACTCATTAAGGGCTTTATTTATTATAATTACCTTGATTACCGAGATAAGTGTGATTTTTTGAAATTTATTTATTTTTTAAATCTACACTTAACGCATTTATCTATAAAATCTCGCTGAGACAGTTGCATGTCAATGGCCCGGAGAGATGAGAGATAACTCACTGCTTCACTGTGCCAGGCTCTGCCATTGTGCCCAACCGTGACAGCATGCGCAATGGGACTGAAGAGTGAGAATAGAGAACTGGAGGGGCTATCGTGGGGGGACGGGAGACATAACCGGTTAGGCTGGAGACGGTGGTTGATTAATACCAACCAGGGGGCAGAGAGGGAAACTTTGTGGGTGGAGGAAGAGAGAACCAGGGGTAGAGACAGTGGCCGATTAATACATTTTGATGAGGGGGGCTGCAATGGATATTGCACAAGCCCCACATTTGCGACGGCTGGTTCTGCCTCCCCTAGTCATGTTCACACTGGCTCATCTCAGCTCCAGGCTCCGATACATCTGGATTCTCTACAAATCAGAAATATTTTAGCTAAATTCTAAAATGCATGAAATGGATTGTTCATGTCTGGTGACATCACCGACAACAGTGCACTGCCACACCTCCCAACATTTAGAATCACAAAAGCTACACAAACTAAGCCCCCCCCTTTCTGCCCAAACTCCACTTACACTACAATTGGGCAAATTTGGTTAAAGCTCCGCCCACTTTTTGCTAAGCACCATTCCTTTTGCGCCCAGCGAATTGGGTAGCATGCGTAGCTGGCTTGTACTATACCCCTTCATCTATCATTACATCTATAGAAATCGGTACATACTAGTAGTTTAATTGGCTGCTATCAAATTGACCCTAGTCTCTATCTGTCTGTGTGTGTGTGTGTGTGTGTATGTTAGGGAATTTAGACTGTAAGCTCCTATGGGGCAGGGACTGATGTGAGTGAGTTCTCTGTACAGCGCTGCGGAATTAGTGGCGCTATATAAATAAATGGTGATGATGATGTGCTCTCTCTGTACTATGCCAGTTGTAACTAACACGAAGACGCGCAGGACAGTAAATCTTGTTATTACAGGGATTTGCTTCATCTTATGCTTTTACACTTGGGAAACTTTAATGAGACCATGTTACAACTAGCCACGGGCAGATGTGGATTTTAGTGAAGGGAAGGTATCCAGGATGCGCAATGTTTTATTGACACATTTCTGTGTCTGTGACAACGATCCCAACACACCACCCGCTCTGCACAGTCTAATGTCCATGTAGATATGTACTAACCCTGGAAGTAAGAAGCTTAGGTTCCGATCTGAAGATAAAACAGTAATACTTTGTGTATTTCAGCAACACGAGAGAAGAGGGGATGTGATCTGTTTCTAATAAGACATGGAAATTCCATCTGTCCTGAGAGCTTGTATATAACCATTCTCTCTATTGATTTATTTGCTTTAATCCACTTTCACAAACACGAAGTAGGAGAGTGTTCAGCATCATTGCCAGCGCGATAAACCATTATCAGACAACATGTAACCTGTGTATGGCGCAGGAGAGAAGACGCAGCGGCGCCAATTACCAGCGGAAAATCGCAATCCCATCACTACAACTGGATAAAAGGTCTTTAAATCACTATTTTTCTGTGTGTTATTTATTCCTCTGGGATAAAGTCCATTATTACTGGTCCTGATTTATTTTTAACTCAGAATTCATCTCAAACTGTGGAGCCGTCTGGGACAAGTCTGTTGTATTATCTCATGCCCAAATGTAGCACAATAGCGAGTACTTGTTTGGCTTGGTACCATCACCGGGCAATGGAGGGTGTAAATAAGACCTAAAGGATTCTGTGCTCCTTCACGATCCTCCGCAATGGAAGCATTACGGATTCATGGCAGAGAAATGAGCCCTAGATGATTAATTAGTATAAATAACGAGTTTGATCTTCAGTAGATCCCTGGACTTATAGCCAAGTGCAGACATGTAATATAATGGTCAGGACCACCTGTCTCCTACATAGAGGTGCGAGCGAAAATGAGCGGAGATTTCTACCGGCAATGTTCGCGGTGTGATGTCCGCGAGTCACATCACCGACAATTGAATCTCCCCTATGAATAATTTTTTAGGTTAAGTAACTTGCTTTGTATGTTTAGTTGTCTTTTGTGACTTTCTGATTGAGTAGTTTATACAGTATCAGTTATTTATTATTATATGTGTTTCATCTTTTATCCTTTTGTCTCCCGTTTCTGCCGTCATGTTCTCCATTATGTAAGACAGGGAGAGGTAATATTCAGCATCACTCTAATAACAGACCACCCTTAGCAATGGAGGCAGAAAGTAACTACGAAAGATGTTTTGATGTTAGACATTTAAATGAGGGCATCGAAACTTGTGTTATGTGCAAACAGATTGAAGGCTAATAGACCATATTAAATATAACCCAATATCCATATTCTGTATGAGTAGTTAGTGGTTACTAATATTGCCTAAATGTGAAAATATGTACTCAAAGCGTTAGCAGCCAATCAAACGTTTGTTTCATTGTATAACCCCGCAGGATTAGGGACACTTACAGCCAAATTCTGCTGGAGGAACGTGGGGAATTTTGATGCTAAATGCGGAATCAGTAGACTATTCCATGGAGCAGTTTGTAAAATTTTGCTCATATTGATATAAAGTTAATGAAAACGAAGTTAAGGGGTAAACAAGCAGGTTATTTAATCTCAACAGTGGAGGAAGAATTTTGGGTCCACGATACGCGATTGCTGCCCCTGTCAGTTGTAGTGGTAACTAGGACTGTTCAATCATCATCACCACCATTTATTTATATAGCGCCACTGATTCCGCAGCGCTGTACAGAGAACTCACTCGCATCAGTCCCTGCCCCATTGGAGCTTACAGTCTAAATTCCCTAACATACACACACACAAACACACACACACACACACACACACACAGACAGACTAGGGTCAATTTGATAGCAGCCAATTAACCTACTAGTATATTTTTGGAGTGTGGGAGGAAACCGGAGCACCCGCAGGAAACCCACGCAAACACGGGGAGAACATACAAACTCCACACAGATAAGGCCATGGGCGGGAATTGAACTCATGACCCCAGCGCTGTGAGGCAGAAGTGCTAACCACTGAGCCACCATGCTGCCCGATAGAGGCAACCACCCAGGGCGCAAAGCTGAAATGTGGCACAGGGAAATAAACTGGTTAAATTTGAAACCAAGGGGGTGTGAGTTTTCTGTCTTGCCCCAGGAGCTAACATTTCTAGTTGCAGCTCTGGTGGTCCCCTCTCTCGTACAGCAGTGATTGTCTGTGCCACCGTTTCTCTGAGCCGGGGGCTGTGTTACAAACAGAGAAGCAGCTGCCTGTGTAACCTTCCAGTTGGCGGTGAAACGGTTCTGGCCGTGCACATGTCAGTGGCCGGCTGCCTGTTCACCGGTCCAACTGTCCTGAGGTCACCGGCTGTTTATGTAACACTCCGAGTGCAACAGCTGACTATTCATTCCTCTGTGTGCAGCGTCTGCCTATCCCTCTGATCTCACTATGTCCCCTGTACAAAGACACCAGCAGAATGGATTGACCAGTTCATTTTACACACAAATTAAGTAAGGAGAGTCTCTGTCTGGACCCTAAATGCCCTGCACCCTTCCTTTATATGGGATGTATAATTATCCATGGATAAAGACCTCCATTCACTATGGAGAGATTGAATTGTCGGCAATGCGGCGGGCGGACATCACGCTGCGCACATCGCACTGCGCACATCGTCATCAATTACGGCAGGAACCTCCGCTCATTTTAACTCGCACCTCTATGGGGTCCAGCCATAACATCCTGAATGTCCATGGAGACACCTAATTAAATCTCCCCCAGAGAGGCGACCATTTGGCTCTCGAGTGTTGTTTAGGAAGCTTAAGAAATTATTTTTCGTTGTGATTCTCCCAAAATGTATTTTATTTATTTTATTTTATTTAAATTATGTTTATAAACTGTGATTTGCTTTGATTCACTACGATACCCAGCTGTGATCTGCCTGCCCCCCTTACTATCAGCCATCTTCAGAATCTGAGGGAGCAGAACTAGGCGGGTGCTTAAAAGTTAAAATTTAGTTTTTGTATTTTCTTTTGTGTAAGCATATAAAGCAGGTTCAGTACTGTTTGTAAAATAATAACTATTAGGAATTTGGCAATGGTCAAGTTTTCGTAGTATGTGCACAAACTGTCAGTCGGGGTCGCCAGGGAACAAATTTTGCAATGTTGGCCCTGATTTAACAAGTGGAATGGCTCCATATTCAGTGTAGAGAAACATGCAAAACCTGACAAACCAGATGGCAGTTTCAAAATAAAAATGAACATGTTAACAGTACATCTAACGTTGTTATGGTTGCTGATGGTGATGAGGGTGATGATAATGTACATGATGACCATTCTGGGACTGAAGATACAACTGATGACAATTGTGTAGTGCAAATTGTGCTCAGTCATCATCACTTAATGTATGGAATAATTCCATGGGACAATTCCAAACCAGCCAAGGCTGTAGACGCCAACTATCACCGCTGGAAGCATCAGACAGAGGGAAAAAGTTCAGCAGGACGCATCTGAGAGCACTCTCGTACTTAGTAAACATTATAGCTGTAGAAATTATGCCTTTCGTGTTTGTTCTTTGGGAATTGATAGTTTGTGCAGAACCAAGATACAACTACCAATATTTTAAAATGAAAAAGGACACTTGTTTTAGAAAAACTTTCACTATATGTGATTGCTAGGTGATTTAATTGTGCTTTGCGTTTTGTAGCTGAGTTCAGTAAGCTATGCTTTTTGGTGATTCGTTTCAGGAAGTTTGATTCTGTGACAATAAAAAAATAAGGCTTCCAAAAAAATTCATTTTCAGTGTAAAATATTGGATCTGCTTTCAGTTTTCTAACATAGGTTTAATGGAGTCATCTCTTTCTGTGTTACAAATCAAGTTTTATTTTTATATATATATATAAACAATGTATATACAATGAATCATACTTGCCAACTTTGTGAAGCTGACATCTGGGAGATCCTGGGGGTGTGTTGGGAGTGCAGAAGTTTGTGGGGTGTGACAAATTGCATCATTTCGGCCCTGCCCTGTGACAAAATCATCTTAGCTCCCGATGGACAGGATGCAGGAGACTTGCCTGCTCTCCCAGTGGGCCAGGAGACCTACTCGGAATTGGGTCTCCCGGACATTCTGGGAGAGTTGGCAAGTATGCAATAAATTTGACTTTCTTTCACAGTGCAATGTTTTTTTTTAAGGGTGGAGGTACAAGATAGGGGTAGTTGTCCTCCTCAAATGCAGTTGGTGGAGCAGGCAAAATAGTTTTTACGGCTTTGCTGTGCCTGCTAAATGGCAGCTGCATATAGTTGTGTGACTGTTTCCACTTCATCATTATAACTTGATACAACTTAACAAGCAGATTCTGAAAATAGCTTGTCTTATGTCATTTTATATTATGATGCTATATTACAGAGTCTGAAAGCACAGATTTGTTTGCATTGTGCACAATGGACAAAGGTTTACTACCCATTACATTATTTGGATGAGAATACATCAGCGTACTTTTCTTTGCTTCATTACTACTGACACTAGCATTGCTTTTTTTCATGCACAATTTATAGTATTGATGACTATCACATCACAGTACTATTTGTCACTAGCATTTAATTGTAATTTCAGATGTACTATATTTTCACCATCGTTTGGACCTAACATATTGTCCAGAATGGTGTACCTAAGTAAAGACATTTCTGTGTCATAAAGTTATAAAGGGGATAACAGCCCCCTACATCTCTAACCTCCTCTCCATTCACACTCCTGCCCGCTCCCTTCGCTCAGCCAATGATCGACGCCTCTCCTCCACTCTTATCACCTCTTGTCACTCCAGAATCCAAGATTTTTCCCGTGCTGCCCCCCTTTACTGGAATGACCTCCCTCGTTCCATCCGCCTCTCTCCCTTTCTGTGCTCCTTCAAACGTGCACTGAAAACCCACCTCTTCCTTAAAGCCTACCAACCTTCCGCATAACCCCTTCATCTCCTCCACTCGCTCTCTCCCTTGCCTCATCTAGCTCCCCTTGTGCCTGTTCTGTTTTCCCTCCCTTAGGATGTAAGCTCACTTGAGCAGGGCCCTCTTTCCTCCTGTCTCCTCACCCGTTCTTCTGCTCCGTGTTTATTGCTTTAACCTGCCTGGAGCTCTTGAAGTACTGGTATCTCTGTTTATTGTTTTGTACTGTTTCACCCTGTATAGTGAACTGTCTGTATGGTGTACGGCGCTGCGGAAATCTTGTGGGCCTAACAAAGGATAATAATAATAATAACAGAGATTCACAAGATTCATTATGATCTGAGCTGCAGACACGAGTGTCCAGTCCATCATTTCATGTGATTGGCTCATAGTTACAAGATCATCACTTTTCCTTAAAGGAAGTTTCTAAATATTTTTGAGGGATAAGCACTGTAGACCAAGGAACCCTCCACCCCCCTACACTGGACCACAGTCACACAAAGGAAATATTACTACACCAGGTTGGTCTTTAGAAGACACGGCACATTTATTAATGGACATGGGCTTCTTAAGGAATTTTGTGATCATATAGTCACTTTGATAACACAGGTCCCTCATATGCGGATACAAAGGCCGTTCACATACAGTAGATAGTAGAAAAGAAATTCAGGCAGCTCCTCACCAATATAACTCAGTCTTTTTCCCTTAGCTGTCTGTCTCTGTACTTCTCTTGTTATTGTAACTCAGTCCCGCAAAAGGGCAGAACAAAATATTCTTCAGGTCTCCCCACCTGTTCCCTACCTTACTAATAAAGAATGACTCAGTCCAGTAACATTAAAACTGAAATAAACATGGGTTACTTGTCAGTATTGCTCCCAGCCACTAGATCCCAAAGTGGCTCCTCTCTGCGCAGATGTCCAGTAACGCTTTATATCTCTCTTCCCGGCTCTCCTCCAGACCTCTCAGACATCCCCAAGGTCTCCGCTCTGGCTGACATACAGGGTGTCTCTCCGTTTCCTGCTCACCTCTCCTTCCCTCTCCCAGGATGTCTGTCCCTCTGAGTCAGAATTCCAACCTTCTGGGTGTTTGTACACTTAGCTAATGGTGCCCTTGACATGTGGAGAAAAGTGTCATTACTGTTTTATCCCACTACTGTGCAGCACTTTATGCATTGTATTTTTATAAATAAATTATTATAATACAATGAACTGAGAAACCTCAAAAATTCCGGTCGCTAACTCCACGCTCAATGAACTCTGCATTAGTAATGACAATATCTTTTGATAGATATGAGGGCAGAATGTGAAACATTGTAAAGTGAAAAGGAAACTACAGTCAGGGTTTTAAGAGTCGTGAGTTTTACTTTGTTAAACAAATGTATTTTGAAATGAGAGATTACTTTCCAGAGACGCCAGGTAATGAAGGAAGTTGTTGACTAATAGCTTTCTGAAGAGCCAGTTTCACTCTCTGCCACTACTTAGTTTGGCAGTGTCTTCATTTCAGATTCTGGTCATGGTAAATCATGAATGAAATCCATTACTGAGCATGGACCATCTAGCTAAAATATTCACATTCAAAAAGATTAAAGCCTCATGTCATTTTGTCAGCTCGGAGGATTATGCTGGTTTCACAGCCTTCTCCCTTTAGGGCGAAAAAAAATCCCAATATAGCAGCACCTAATCTATTTTGTATCCATTGACATAAATTGGAGCGGAATATTGAGTGTTCTCCATATATCACGGGTCCGGCTAAGCACCTGTCAAACGTCAGATGTCGGGGTGCAAAGCCCAGCAGGTGGTATCCACAAATGTTAGGTGAAGGTAAACGGAACACATGCAGAAAGCTTTATGCACGGTCCCCATGTGTTTCATTTTCCTGGAAACCCAAACTAATTACTTTAAGCCAATCCATTTGGTGAATGTTGTCATCTTTTTCTCCTTTGTGCAGATTAGCAGCACTGATCCCCAGACTGATTCCGTTTTTTCAATGGACGAGACTCTGCTGCCAGCAGCGCCTCACACCTCTTTTTTCATTTATTTTCATGCCCTTTGATATGCTAGTAAAATACAAAAAAAAAATATCTATATATATTTTTCCATAAAGGCTGCAAGCTGGCTCGGAGCAGAGTTCTGACGTCTGGCCGTTCTGCAAAGCCGCACAGATCCCAGCTGTCTGAGAACAAACATCGGGGACGAAGGCTGGTTTTGTTTCCAGTACCTCAATGCGATGTCTTAATGTTGGTGGCTGGTTATAGAGATGAGCTTCTCTGCCCTTTTCAAACAATATAGTTTAATCACTTTAGAGCTGAAGTGACTTCCTGTGTCCCCCAAATTCCTGTGACCCCCAACAGCACGTTGGTTACAGACAATGCATTAATAGTTTTGTTTTCATCGTGTCATTTAGTTTTTATTTTAACTCCCTTCAAGAAGGAGAAGTCAAGAATTTTAAATGTTTGATATCACTTCCGTTATCCTGTTAGAGCCGCAGGAAGTGAAGATTGATAGCACATCCAGCGTGCAGAAGATAGCACATCCAGCGTGCAGAAGATAGCACATCCAGCGTGCAGAAGATAGCACATCCAGCGTGCAGAAGATAGCACATCCAGCGTGCAGAAGATAGCACATCCAGCGCGCAGAAGATAGCACATCCAGTGCGCAGAAGATAGCACATCCAGCGTGCAGAAGATAGCACATCCAGCGCGCAGAAGATAGCTCATCCAGCGTGCAGAAGATAGCACATCCAGTGCGCAGAAGATAGCACATCCAGCGCGCAGAAGATAGCACATCCAGCGCGCAGAAGATAGCACATCCAGCGCGCAGAAGATAGCACATCCAGCGCGCAGAAGATAGCACATCCAGCGCGCAGAAGATAGCACATCCAGCGTGCAGACAAAGTTTTCTGCAAGATATTCGTCTCATTTTGTACATTTTTCCTATGGAATTTGGCCTTAAGGGCTCCTCAATCACGTCGCACAGCAGCAATGAGTTCTATTTATAGAGGACACATTCAGCAAAATCTGAATTTATAGAATCTCGGAGACTGTATCGCTGGAACTTCGCACATCTAAGAAACGGCCTCTTCTGCTGCAAAACTCCAATCACGTGAAATGTAATCATGGCTACTCTGTAATAAGATCAGCATAGGGACATAGGTTCAAATGTCCTATGCTGCATGACCTAAACGGACAGGGCATAGCGGATCCTAATCAAAGTTAATACCCACTTATTGGTTGGAGGTGAGGGCTTGTGGACGGGTGGTGTTGGGGAAACATATACCGTAAATATAGGTTTCCTTGGCCTCATTGCTGTCAGAACTGCTCACACCAACATCTACTTCATTATTGTAGTTACAAGTTTGTGTTGATTTATTAAATGTGTATTGTTGTCGCAGTCAACGAAATAGAAGCCCCTCTATGCTATCAATATAATGTTAGAAGATGGGTTATATACAGTGTCAGGGTGAGAGCATAAATCTGATATGATGAAATAGAATATTAAAGGTCAGGGCCCAAATAAAATATTGCATTAATACATTAAAGTGAACCTGATTTTCAGCTCAGATAAATGTTTGACCTTTTTGTGAGGAGCCCTTAAAATATGCAGATCACAGACATCCATTGTTTTGATTATGTATTCCACTTCCTAATTGACTTCCTTTCAATAGGTAGTGTAAACACAAAGAACCACTAGATGTAAATGAGAGAGCCATATGCCTAGGTGAGAATCTTGGAGACAAAGGCCACATTTGAAAGCCTATACAGATATATAGAAATATGGGCTTCAAAGGAAAATGTTTTCATAGTTCATATCTTGGGAAATCTGGGTGCTACTCCATACTGAGGAGCAGAAATCACACCAGGGTTGTGAATGACAGGTACTGGCGGCATATGGGAACAACTATAATCACATGTCTGTAGGAAACATATGTCACATTGTCATAATTCCATCATGTTTGGTATTTAAATGTGCAGGAGATTATGACCGGTTTATTGAAGGGGGAGTTATGTCTCTGGGATATATCTGTGAAGAATTACCCAAAGGTCAAATCTTTAGGAATATTTGTGAGAAAACTAAAGTGACACAGAGGGGACATCCCTGCTCCCCTATTAGCATTAACACTGCCCCGTGAAGAACGTCCCATTTAATTTTGCTTAAAAAACCTGTATTGGGAAAAGGCATTGTCAGCTTCTTGGGGATCAATCTAATTGAAGGACTGTCCATCTTTTCTGCCTGCCCCAGGCATACAGATTATTACATGTAAGTGATGCTCTGTACTTTCCTCCCATTTGTTTTTATAACTGTTTTCAATTTTTTACTTGTATGTCAAATCTTTATCTAATTGTTTTTATTATGTGTAAGCATTGTACTTTTTGTATATTAAATCTAAAATTTAATAGTTCTGTCCTTACTGCTCTAAACAAATCCATTGCCTGTTTAGAAGAGACAGATTGCTTGGCTGGATTAACTCTTTAGAAACCAGTGTGTTAAGGGTTAACTTTTTAGCTACCAGAGCACAGAATGTGCGCAATTGGGTGATTAAGTCATAGGCTTGCTACGGGCCTTATACGTAGCTGGTGGCAGTTGCTGAGAGGTGTGAAGCCTGCGTCTGTGTTGGGAAAGGGACCAGCAAAATCTGTAGCCTTAGAGGAAGAGGTGAGTGTGAGATTTGGGCTGGAATCCTGTATGTTCCCTTACAGTAAGTTTCCAAGTCATGACTGCGCAGAGAGCGGTTTGAGACTGATAAAGGGGTTCAGGGGCGGTTTCCTGACAAAAAAAGGAGGTGATATATTGACTGTTGGAGTATATGATAAGATATCTAATCAGGGAGTAGCTAGAGGGGCTTATCCATGACATACAGGCCATACATACAATACTGAAGAACGAAATGTATCAATTTTACACTTTTGTTTATTACAATAACTGTAAACAATGTGTGAAATAGATACATAGAAAGCTTGTTTATCCTGATGTCATCTTAATTCAGTAATTGTTTCAATTTTAGCAGCTGAAACAGTCTACAAGAGACATATGTTCTTATCAAACTGAGATTTGTTTCCTTACTCTCCAGGAAATGGGAAGTGATAGAAATCCCAAGGTGGATAAACCAGGAGAGGGGACAGGAAGTTTGCGGGAGGGGGCAGGGGGGTGCTTTGTAAAGAATAATTTGGAATGTTCTGCATTAGAGACAGGACCTGGCGGGGAATCTCTGCTTCCTTTACTTGTTGCATTCTCAGCCAGGAAGAGTCTCGCCCAAGTCATTGTGACAGAACATTAAAAATACATATTCATAACTCCGGACTCTGTCAGTCTGTCATGTTGATGTTATTTAAGCAGACGCACACTTGACCTTCTCCGAAGATCCTTAGTCGTGAGGGTGTCGTCTGGCATTTATCATCACAATGAGGATCATTGTTTCCGTGACACAGCCGCCGTTTCAGTCCTAAAATAGTGCATTAAATCAATCGATTAAATAAAGGAAACCCGGTAAGAAAACAGTGTGGATGAGGAGAATAAATCACTGAGAAAAAAGAAATTCATTATGCGTCAGGCGGTGCTTTGTGCTTTATGTTTCTGTGCAATTTGTCAGCGGTCGCTGGCTCCGCCTCCTGCGTTAGAAGAACATTCAGTGCTTAAAATGTGAATTAAGCTGTCACTCTGCTGTGGATATCACACAGCCTGAATCCTCATTAACACTTCCAATACCGTGATCACTGAGACAGGTAGGGACACAATAAATTAACCAGGCAGAAGTATTATTAGAAGCGAAAGAGATTCCCGGTTGGAGAAATGGACATTATATGACAGACATCAATCGCTTACGCAAAAAATGATTGGGAATAAAAGTGACTGTCAGGGTGGGGCGCGGAGAGTGTGGAAATGAACCAAATATTGTATATTCAGGGTTGAGCTTTGTTTTAAATATAGAATATTTTCAGAAATAGGAGGTTATATATCACACATCTTTGTCCGAGGGGAGTTCCAGGGCGGAAGTGCAGAATCACATCATGGATATGTTACTTGCTGCACAATACCGCGATTTGCGTCATCGTGCAGTGAGGGGCGGAGTTAGGATGACACGAGTCACAGTGATTTGCATAACCAAGCCCCACCCCTGTCCACATCAAATGGGCAACTGGATGGGATCTGGAGGGTGAGAGGAGAACTAACTACCTGAAATTCGTGAGTCTCTCGGACATTAGAATGAATTAGTATAAATTAGCTTTGTCTCTATTCTCTGTGATTGGGAGGTGATTTATACATGATGTGAGTCTTAGTGACCACTTATTCAGAATAATTTTTTTGGGGAAGAAGGGTTATACTGGGATGGGTGGGGCCATTCTGCCTTAAATATTCACCTCTCAGGACCCTGTCTACATTGTATCGCGCAGGCCCCCAGAAATGTGGGCACACAAACTGGGTGAGATTAAATTGGAAGCGGTACCAGAGGAGTAATGGATTAGCTGCAGACAGAGATCTACAGGTGAAGACTGGATGAAGCGCACGTTAAATGTGGCTACAGACGACATCACACACTACAAACTGCTTTTTTTTTATTTAAGCAACTTATGCTGGAGTGTGAGAGCCTATAGTAATAAAATATCCCAATAGTATATGTCATTTCTAAATTGTGAAAGTGATAAGTGGGAATTGATTCACACAGAACAGAATCGTATTGTTGTGTAATTTTCTTTATTTTCATTGAAATGGTAGAAGATTGCTGGTAACCACACAGTTATTGATGGGATATTGTAGATACCAGCCAAGTTGTGCTCACGTTTTGCGTGAATTGAGTGTTGCAGAAATGTCAATTTTCAGTGATACCGGTTCGTAGTTCCACTTTTGCTCATTCTTCCATATATTTGTAAATCCAATTATTTGCTGTCATTATAGTCTATGAATAGGGCTGGGACACAGTCTGTTCATTCTGCTGTGTGGTGCAGTTGGGGTACGACTGGGATCACAAATTCCGCTAGAAAACTAAAATATATAAAAAAGCTACAGACCTGTAATGTGTGTCGGATCTCGGAGAGGTTTGTTGTGATTGGGTCTGACAGGGGGGTCAATTACACTCTGGCAATGGCTCAGGAGCGTTACCTATCCCGGCGCTTCACGTTGTATTGTGAGGTTCTGTAATTACTGCCTGTTCTGTCATACAAGGACTGACGCGTTCTACCACCATCCAGACTTACTGCAGCTGTGCTTCTAATTATAGCCCACACTTCCGGGACGCTGGAGTCGCCCCCCCCCCCCCCAGTTATCTGCCAGGCTGCTGAGTACAGAACGCGGCCCCCCCACGTGTATTAATATCTGTAATATTACAGCAATGCAGATTTCATTCATGTTGTGTCAGATAGGAAAGGATAGAACGTTCCTCAGTGGATTATCCTCTCAAAATTCCAAATGAATTCACAGTGGCTGCTGGAATCCACTTGAAACTTTACAAGACTATGGGGGGCCATCGGGGGGCTGTTCAGTGATACTAGAAAATCTATATCTTACTGCACCATAATATATAAGTGTCTCCTTTGACTGTACCTTGTTCTATGTGAAAAGATTTAGAATTTGTAAATCTGAAACAATCTTAGAAAAACACTGAAAAATGTAACTCTTCTGCCAATCTGCTTCTTATTTTAATTAGGGTTTTGTTGCCACCTTGTCATAAGTTATCCCACTTAGATAATAATATTTATTTTTCAATTTTATTTATGTGCATTTATTAACATATGGTGAGAGACACCATATGTTCTACTGGACTTTCATCTCTAACAGAATTGATGCTAATAATTTTCAAATATTCTGTTTACTAATATCTCTAGGGATCTGCAGAACATTGCTCTGTTCCATCTACCCCCCGACAGATACATAGTGATATATTCTGCAGATTATTACATTACTGACCTCACTAGAGATCTGCAGAACATTGCTCTGTCCCACCTTCCCTATGACAGATTCATAGTGAAATATTCTGCAGATTGTTACATTACTGACACCTCTAGAGATCTGCAGAACATTGCTCTGTCCCACCTTCCCTATGACAGATACATAGTGATATATTCTGCAGATCTAGAAGGCTAAAAATATGAAGATTTATCTCCTAATAAATGTGTGCACAGATGAATGCATATGATACTCGGCTGTGGTGACAGTGGCTGTTTTCTTATTTTACTTGAGGTAAATGATTTGTGTTTCTGATACAGTGTCAGCTGGTTGATACTTTACATTCCACGTTCCGACAGTTCATCCTGACACTTATTTCACCCGTTAATATTGGTGCTGAAGCTGCATATTATACTGTATGTTTCTCTTTAACAGAACATAGAACATATTTAATACCTAGATCTATATCTCACTCTCTCGGTGTGTTTTACATTATATGAGATGGATGGAGCTGGACGGATTCCTATCACATATGTAACTATTAATCATCATAGTTGGAAACACTTGTTTCCCTGAATGTGCATTAAATAACCCTTTCACCGCCAAGAGCCAGCCCTGGAGAGCTCCTGCGCTGACGGACAGGGCTGTTTACCCAGCCTCCATATATTATTGTGATCAGTGAGGTCATTCTGTGTGATCTATAATCATTACCACACAGGAATTTCCAGGAAACTCACAAAGTGCAAATCTATATAGAATAAAACACTCCCGACCCCCAGTGACAAAACAGGTTACAATGTATCTTCTGTGGGGAAGCTGAATTCGTATTACGTGATGAGTTATCGCACCTTCCTCCGGCTTCTGTACATGTTTATTGAACACATGCAGCATAGAATAAGCAGAGACATTCCTACATAGTGGGAATACGGACGTGCGTCTGTCCGATGTATGTGTGTTTAAAAAAAAACAAACCTGCACAATAGGTTCGCTTTGTGTGTCTAAAGTTATCAGGCCCGGCGTCTTTAGCTAATAACACCCTGCCAGTTCCAAGGGCCCAGTGAATGAGCCGATTGTCCAGGATCCACTGAGATGCACCGAACAGACTTATCCATAAAGTCCTTGGGCCTGATTCATTAAGGATCTTAACTTAAGAAACTTCTTATTTCAGTCTCCTGCACAAAACCATATTACAATGCAAGGGGTGCAAATTAGTATTCTGTTTTGCACATAAGTTAAACACTGACTGTTTTTTCATGTAGCACACAAATATCAACTTTAAATTTCAGTGTACAAATAAGCTATCAAGTATTTGTGTGCTACATGAAAAAACAGTCAGTGTTTAACTTATGTGCAAAACAGAATACTAATTTGCACCCCTTGCATTGTAACGTGGTTTTGTCCAGGAGACTGAAATAAGAAGTTTCTTAAGTTAAGATCCTTAATGAATCAGGCCCCTAGTTATCAGTGCACTGAATTCTGCTCTAGTTCTGTCTGCTCTGAGCCGGACTTGTTCCTGATTCCTTCCACTTTGGTAATCGGATTCCTTCTCTGATACCAGATACATTGCAGTACAGAATACACACGGGAAAGAGAAGTTTTATTATCTAACTTTTAAACAACAGATCTCTCAGACCATTGTTTTAGTTAATTAATTCTTGGAACCAATGAGTAAAATTTAAAAATGATTTAAGTGATTTATTTCATATCTATTCAGTGCTGAGCCTGAGATATCAAACAGCGTTTTGAGGGATTAATTAGAAGTAATTAAAGTGTTTAAAACCTTTTCATGAATCAAACTGTGAGAAACTTTCTCATCTCTACCAGAGCTCACTCTCCCATTACCAGGAAGCAATGTGCCGGGACCCTCAACTTTCCACAAGTATTTATTCAGATTTCTATGTAACGTCCAAAGATGACTTATTTTATTAATTAATATGATATTTATATATTGATTTATAGTGAATGAGAACGTTTTATTTCTAATCAGACCACATTGTTGGATCCCTGTTGACTGATTTGTGCCCCTGTTATTTTGCCGTTTGCCCGGGACCATTAACCCAAGCTGTACGGCTCTAGTTCCAGCTCCCTAGAACTGAAACCATTATTACAGAACTATCACAGATCTCAGCCGCTGGTACCGAGTGATTGATGAACTGACTGAGCAAACCCAGACTGGCAGATGTGAGGCAGAAAATAAACTGAAAGGAAACTTTCCCTGGCAGCCGTCCCCGTCCATTTGTTAAGAGTTTTACAGATATTTCATGGAAAATGTAACTTGCAAAAATGAGTGAAAAACATTTTCCTTTTACATCTATTGTTTTAAACGTTCACTTCTAATGTTAATGCAACCGGATAACCCCTTACCTGCCGCAAAGACAGAGCGATGGCTGATCTGAGGGTCATATGTCTCATATGATGGTAGATCCTAATTCTGATCCATACACCCCAGGCTATCCGTGTGAATCCCACAACAGATCCCAGGCTTGTTACTTAGTTGTTCCTTCACGTAATTCAGAGGAGAGTCTTACACAGTTGGGGGATCTTGTTGGCGTGAGCATTGAACACGGATGAGGATGATCAAACTGTAAAGAGTCCTATTCTGAGCATTCTTCCATTGCTCAATATTTCAGTTTTAGCTCTCACATGCCCATTGTAGGCACTTTCGGTGGTGGATAGGGGCCAACGTGAGCATTCTGACCAGTCTGCAGCTACACAGCCCTATAGGCAGCAAGCTCTGATGCACTGTGTGCTTTGCCACCTTTCTATCATAGCTAGTGTCATCATCATCATCACCATTTATTTATATAGCGCCACTGATTCCGCAGCGCTGCACAGAGAACTCACTCACATCAGTCCCTGCCACATTGGAGCTTACAGTCTAATTTCCCTAACACACACACAGACACACACACACACACACACACACACACACACAGACACAGACAGACACACACAGACACACACAGACAGACTAGGGTCAATTTGTTAGCAGCCAATTAACCTACCAGTAAGTTTTTGGAGTGTGGGAGGAAATCAGAGCACCCGGAGGAAACCCACGCAAACACGGGGAGAACATACAAACTCCTCACAGATAAGGCCATGGTCAGGAATCGAACTCATGAAACCAGTGCTGTAAGGCAGAAGTGCTAACCACTGAGCCACTGTGCTGCCCAATCGACTTTTTCAGCAATTTGTGCTACAGTAGCTCCTCTGTGGGGTTAGATGGATCAGCCTTCACTCCTCAGGCACGGCAATGAGCCTTGGGCACCTATGACCTTGTCAGTTCACTGGTTGTCCCACATTTGGTAGGCACTAACCACTGCATACCGGGAACACCCAACAAGACCGGCCATTTGGAGATCCTCTGACCCAGTCGTTTAACCACCACAATTTGGCCCTTGTCAAAGTCGCTCAGATCCTTACACTTGTCCATTTTTCCTGCTTTCAACACATCAACTTCAAGAACTAACTGTTCACTTGCTGCCTAATATATCCCACCCCTGACAGGTGTCAATAGATGGGATATATTAGGCAGCCTCAATGCTATTCACTTCACTTGTCAGTGGTTTCAATGTTGTGGCTGCTCGGTGTATATTCAAATCCAGGTCACAAATCTCCATCTAGTCATTATAATCTATAAAACTGTTCACTGGTTGCTAAGCAACAGCACATCAATAACCATCCAGTGTATTAGACGTACATAGGAAACGCAGACAGCAGTAGTGGATATTTGTTTTTAGGCAGTAAAGCAGCTTTAATAATATATTTCAATGGCTAAAAAAGCAGTTTTGCAAAGATAAAACTTTTGCTCCTGAGTGTGGTGAATAAAGGACCTATTTTTGGCTGCTCTCTGGGCCCCGGGATCTACAATGTGTCAGCCAGGTGTATATTCATGAACAGGTGTTTAGTCAGATCTTATCAGAGCTGAGTGATGATCGTTTAAAACGTTTACACGGGGAGCATTCCCTGAGAAGTGACTCGATGCCGGCCCATCGTCTCCGTGTCCCATTCATCTCATCCAATTATTCTGTAACACTACCTGCGCTCTCCCTGCTCCTCTGCTAGACCCCATATGTTACCCTGGCCCAGCCAGATGATTCATTTCCAGACGCACTCCGATTACACGACGCGCTGGGGCGAGCATCACAATGTACTTCTGTCCACAGCATAGCTGCAGTAATAGGAAACAAATCAGGGGAAATAAACAAGAGATCAACAGAAAGAAGATCTCTGGGATACAATAGAAGCTCTAAACAAATGTTTAATAGAGATACTGGGCCTGAGTCATTTAGCAGTACATTAACTCCTGGACAAACCAATGCAATGATACAATACAAGTGGTGAAATTAGTTTATGTTTTTGCACAAAACTGGCTGCTTCTTCATGTAGCACAAACACTTGATAGCTTTATTTTTACACTGAAATTTAAAGTTGATTTAGGACATGCCCTACCCCAACTATAAATATGTTCCCACATTTTAAATTTATCTCGCGCTCCAGTGCAACATGGTTTTGCCAAGGTTCAAAGTTACTAATTTTTTATTATTTAGTCTCCTTAATGAATCTGGCAATTTGAAACACTTCAGGAGCCAAATGGGCGTCCATATAATCTTCTAAAGGGCCACACATTACCCCTAATCTCAGTAATAAGGTAAAACAATTTATTTAGTCAAAGAAAGAGATCCCTGTCTGTAATAACATGTCAGCAGCATTTTACACACGTGTTACACGCTATAACACACACATCTGACGATAAAGTAGGAAGGAGCCGGGGGCCGCAGGTGAATGCTCGGAGGGCCGCAGGTGAAGGCACGGAGGGCCGCAGGTGAAGGCTCGGAGGGCCGCAGGTGAAGGCTCGGAGGGCCGCAGGTGAAGGCTCGGAGGGCCGCAGGTGAATGCTCGGAGGGCCGCAGGTGAAGGCACGGAGGGCCGCAGGTGAAGGCAGAGAGGGCCGCAGGTGAAGGCAGAGAGGGCCGCAGCTGAAGGCTCGGAGGGCCGCAGGTGAAGGCTCGGAGGGCCGCAGGTGAAGGCTCGGAGGGCCCCAGGTGAAGGCTCGGAGGGCCCCAGTTGAAGGCTCGGAGGGCCGCAGGTGAAGGCTCGAAGGGCCGCCTGTTGCCAATCACTGCATTAGAAAAATAAGCTCATCATACAGCCTTCTGCAGCACAATATATTATGTACGTATATCAGCATTCCCATATAACACCATTGTATTGTACAGAGCGTTAATGCTTCTCAGTGTTGCAAGAATGGGACAACACGTGGAGCTATTTTTAAAGCTTAAAATGAATGCTTGTGTGCACGAGGCCTGAAGATAGTAGGAAAAATGGCTTCATAATGTTATGTGGACATGACAGTTGATGCTGCTGCCTTGGTGTCACACTTGACTCCACCCTCTGCTTTATTCCTCAAATCCAGTCTCCCAGACCTGTCACTTCCAGATTAGAAGCATTGCCAGAATAAGTTGTTTTCTTACCCATGATGCAACTAAAACTCTTATCCATTCTCTCATCATCTCCCCTTTGACTATTGCAACCTTCTGCTATCTGGCATTCCCGATATCCATGTATCCCCACAGCAATCCATCCTATCTGCTGCTGCAAGGCTTATCTTCCTCTCTCATGGCTCCACATCTGCTGCACCACTTTGCAAATCCCTACACTGTCTCCCTGTGTCCTCCAGAATACAATTCAAATTAGTCACCCTTATCTACACCACCCTTACATATCAAATCTCATATCAAAATACTCTCCCTCCCGCCCTCTTAGATCTGCCTCTGACCTGCGCCTTGTCTCATCTCTGGTAACCACCTCTCACTCCCGCCTACAAGACTTCTCCCGCGCTGCTCCCCACTTATAGAATTCCCTACCACACTCAATCAGACTTTCTCACAGCCTTGAAATCATCACTTTATTAGAGCTTACCCTACTCCCACCTACACTACTTACACTACACTAATACACCCTCACAACTGTCCTAATCTCCACTCTGAGCCACACAGAGAAAAGGAAAAAGGAGAAAAAGAAAGAAAGAAAAAACAGCTTCTTTAAATTAATGAAATGTGTACAAGTGAATAAAATCATTTGAGACGGCAGCCAAGGACGAATAAGACAAATGTACAAGAGCAAATCAAAGAAAAATGTTGTCCGGCGCTCAGAAACAGAATACTAAGCCCTTATTTGCTCATAGGGGTCTGTCTCAGTGAGGACACCGACCTGCTGGCGCTGTGAGGGTCAGTCTCTGTATTTGGACCCTGAGTTTGGACCAGGAGTTCCCTCCTGGGAATTGTGATAACAATCATTCAAGTAATCTTGTGCTGCCACAGAAAATCAAATCTTTACATGTTGGTACTTGGCCAAACGTGCCCCCGATCCACCTGGCTCCTCCCATTAGAAGGTAATAAAGTATATGAACCTTCTCAGACGCCGCCAGCTTTGTCCACACATCCACGCGCTTCCGCATGCAAATGAGGGCGTTTCAGAAAAGATAGTCGTGTGACGTCCCATTGATGCAACTTAATACACAAGTCTTAGCGGCTTAAAATTGTCCACAGAACATATTAGAGAGGATCAGAAAGTAAGAACTAATTTTATAGAAATCATTTGCCATGTGTATTATATTTCATTTCACACCCTTTCACCAAAAACAAGTCTTCCCTCCCAAATTCTGCTAAAGTGTTAGGCTGCCTTCCTTGCGCCCACAGATTCCTGAAATACAGCAAATACTATAACTTACATTCAATGGACCACAGCCGTGACCGGGCACAAATCCATCATCTACACAATGTTAGGACTCAAATAGATTCCTTAAGTGTCCAGACACTATCGCCGACTCCGTACCGCGTCCCAGTTTCCAGAATCCCTTCTGGTGCAAGTAATACACACTGCATGGTACATTAATAATTATGCTTTACACAGGGAAAGATTTGATTAACTCTACCAACAAGATAATGAAAACAAGATCCTATTGTAAGATTGCCGAGCTACTGTCCAATTCTCACACCATAAAACAGTCCCTGGGTGCTTCACAGAGGACACATCCTACCATTATCCTGGCTCCAGCCCCAGAATCGCTCTACACATCTGGAACACAAATGGGCTCAGAGCAAGTACAGGGGATGTTATTGCAGAGAGCCATGAATAACATTCAAGTTTTTTCTGTTTTTCCTAAGAAAATGTAAGAATATTGCATTTGCCTAGATAGCGACATACAGAGTCTGTGCCAAATGGTGATTCATGTAGAGCAGTCTGAATGGGCCACGTTTTCTATTGTTCCATTTAAATACCTTCAATTTGACAATTCAGTATCCAACCGCTTTTGTTCCAAGAGTCATTAAAATGTTTGTGCATCATTTGTTACATTAAACCAAGATGGTCAGTCAAAAAGGTTTTATTTTTTTATTTTAGTGTTTTCTTCCCAATAATTATGAAAGGAAAACATAATAAGCAAACTAATTATTACTATTTACATTGTATGTTTACACTCTGGGCGACATTCATACAATTGGCACCAAAGAAAAAGCTCAAATTTCGTAGCTGTTCCGTGACCTCAATCTGTGAACTTTTGCAAGTTTCGATGCTGGAATTTGGCATCAAGTGTTCTCAGTTCTACCCCAGTCAAACCACACAGCAGAATGATTGCTGTTCCTCATCACAGTTCTATTCATAGACTATAAATGATGCAAAATGTGGATTTACAAACACAGTGCGGAATGGTGAAGGAAGAGTGGTCACAAACATTATATCACCAGAATTTTGCACCTTTGCAAAATAATATTTTTCATTGTGAACCTCGATTCATGCAACTTCATTGTAACGCAGAGATTGTACGCTCCTATGAGCAGGGCCATCTTTCCTTCTGTTTCCACCACGTATAACTCTGCTCTCCAGCTACTCAGCCCTCCTTCTCGAGGCCCTTCTGCCCTCCGACCCCTCTCGCTTTTCTCTACACCCCTCTGTGGCTCTTACCTGGCTCTTACCTCCGTGTCCTCACCTTGTACTGTTATATTGTTTGTCCCTGTATGGTGCTACGGACACCTTCTGGAGCCCTATAATAAATAATAATAACGCAAACATGTCTCTTTTTCCCCTTTGAAATTATGCTAATAGGGTAATGCTTGTTTTCACATTTATGCAGCAAAATTTGATAAATTGTTGCGAAATTGACAACTGGCAGACCAAGGTTTTAAACATAGGTCACCAGAAATGTATGACCCAATATTGACCACCTGCACATTAAAAAGAATTACCATTTGTCTCAAATGTCCATTGTTATGAGGTGTGGCATTGATCTGGGCTGTTAGTAATCAGAACTGAGTCTGAGTGACTGATAGTTAAGATAGTTAGCTTGCAGCTCAAGTTAGCTATCTAGGTCAACAGGTTATCTGAGAGATAATTAGGTCAGATGATGTGCAATGTGTCTCCACAGTATTATACTGGCCGGAATAGCATTGGGAAAGGTATTAATATGTATCAATATAAATGTTATTGTATCAAAATGTATCACATTCTTAGATTGTGTAACGCTTAAGATACAATGTGTCAAATGTCTTAATGTTTCATACAAGCTTGAAGTGTCATGTTATTACCTGATATAATATTGTAACCTTTTGTTTAGTGTTTCAAAGCCATTACATTGTATAATCAAGGTAACAGAGACAGTATGTCTACAAGTTAAATAATTACAATGTTCACTGATAGACCCCTGCTGAAAGATAGAGGATTGAGACATTTGACCCTACTTCCTGTGTAAACAGCCAGGTATATAAGGAGAGCAGAATGTCAATACATTCATTCTATCTTGGAGGATCCTGGTGTACAAGACATCAGCAAATGGACTCTATGCCAGGCATTGTGGTGTCGCTGGAGGAGACCCTACCAGAGCAGGGTCTGTGTGAGCCAGTAACCCAGCCTAAGCGACACTGTAACTGTCTAGCTAATCAGTAGTGGTGATATTGCGGGAGGATAAGACCCTGAAAGAGACAGAGATTATTACTTTGGAGTGCTGACTGCAAGAGGCTGTTGGAGGATACATGCTGCCATTTACCCTGTACCTTGTGAACGTCTTGGGGTGTTGTGCTGTCGACATAAAGCCTTATTTTGATATATTCTGGTCTACCAGAGTGAGTTGAATATCACGGAGGGTAACCACCATCCCAGCTAAGGGCGGTATTCTCACACACAACAAGACATGCCTACCGTGTTCTGTGTTCTAAATAACGCAGCGTTATGTTAGCGCACTTCAGGGCAGGTATTGACATTTAAATATTTTCAGTAAGTAAATTGCAAACCTCATTTTATTGCTCATTTAAACGTGACCATTTATTATATACCAGAGTCAGACCCTGCTTTCTATATTTATAACTGAAAACAAAGCAGGAATAGGGAGCATTGATCCTGACACTGGGACCTCCTCCAATCATATACTGGTGCTTATAATACCTGCCACACCGGTAACGTTGAACGCACGTATAGCGCTCTTAACCTCATACCGCGCACCAAGCGTTCTATATTCAGGGCAACAAAACATCAAGTTTGTCTTTTTCAGATGTATGGGAAAGACTGGAAGAATTATTGTCTTTCCCATAATCACTCTCAATTATCTTCCAATATTGATCTGAAAGCCAAGATAAATACACAAAGTATTTGCCAAACAAGAAAAGATAATCACTTTCAGATTTTAATAATTGGGAAAAAGACATTAACAGAAGATGATGGTTTCCTGTGTGACATAATGCTCAACGCACGCCAAGAGGATTCAAGGCAAAATCTAGTTAATGTTACTTAATCCTCGTTATCACGAAACAGATTCATCTAACTTTTATTACTAGAGAAGTACCTTGGCTCCAGCTTCGTCTCACAAACAATGAAAAAATTGTGGCGCAATTCAAATTCATTTTTTCCTCTGTTTCTACATCATGCGACTACTTGTGCGCCAATGCAAAGAAGCGATTAATTGTTGTGGATGAGGGTTGGATGTGTTATTAGGCACATCTCTGACTAAATTACCAAGTAAAAAATGGCTTTTTTTGGCAATTTTACATTAAGGTGCAAGGGCTGGAGATTTAGGAAGCCATCTAGAGTTGGACGCAGTTCCGTTTTTGCTTAAAATACATATTTTTGTTCTGCGCATGTGATAAAACATTTACATGCGTATTAAGATTTTTGTGTATCAATACCTTCGTCTCCTTATACCTGGAGAAGTGGAAGGAGGACGTGAACAATCACACCGAGTACAACGGGGGCGTGTTCATGTAATTACAATATAATTAAAGGAGGACGCTGCCGGAAGGTGAATATGCTGCTGGTATTTGCACCTTCGGGTACAGATCTGTAACGATGAGTATCAGCATGGACCATTGCAGTGTTTTAAAAAAAAAAATAAAAAAAAAAATTCCCCATCCCCCATAGTCTGAGCTGGGTACCGCTAATCAGCGTGTGGTCCCCCTATCTTAGCATGTCAGAGCAGCGGTGAACGGGTGCAATGGAGGGGAGGGGGCATGCCCCTTGGGGTCACACCCCACCATGCCGTGGCCACGCCCCCATCAGATGAGGCAACACACCTGTCCTGATACTGCGTACCCAAATGTTGGGAATGTGAGCCTAATGCGGGGCTTCACGGCCTAGATGCCCCACTGGCGTTAGATTGCCCTATTTTGGTGTTAGTAAGGGCTGGTAGCTGATTGGCCACCACTGAAATGAATTTACTTTAATAAATTTGTGACCTCTCTCTGCCAAGCAGGCCTCCTGGGTCTATGTAAAGGGAACTTTGGATCTGCTGCTAAGCGGCTTATTAGTACTTACAAATATAATAATTTATATTTAATATATTTCTCTCCATTATAACCCCTGTATTTAGCCAGCGACTTAATATACTGTGGCACAAAAAACATGATTTTTAGTTTATTTTTGTCCTAGTAACGCGCTACAATGACTGTTATCTGATGCCCATTTTAATTTCCAGGTCTTGTCACAATATGATAATATCCCTTTAATAATCAGATGATGGCTGTTAAAGGCCCAGTAATATATTGATACATACTGTATATATATCATACTTGCCAACTCTCCCGCATTGTCCGGGAGACTCCCGCATTTTGCGAGAGTCTCCCGGACGAGTGTGGCAATCTCCCTGATAGGAAGGGGGAAAAATTTAGTTTAAACGCCGCGATTCACCGGGAATCGCGGCGTTTAGCCCCGCCCCCACTGTAAAATGACGCGATTTGCGTCATTCCGTCACGGGGGCGGGGCCAAAATGACGCGATTTCGCAGCCCCGCCCCCTGCACGCCCACGTCCCAGCCGGCATCTCCCGGAAGAAAAAAAAAAAATGTTGGCAAGTATGATATATATTGTTATGTTGCTGCGTACAAGACCCTAAGTGTTTGGCTTCATATACAAGAATCTGCAACCTGCCAGCCCTTTGAAGACAGATCAAAGCTGGCACAGACTGATCAATAAGAATGCTGGCAATGCCTCATATAATATAAATGATAATTATTGATTACATATTGAACTTCCTTGTCAGGATTCGGGTGCCCCTGAGCTCATCTCCTCCATGTGTCAAGACAAACTCATTAGGTATTAATTTGGATGCGAGTGATGTCTCAGCAGGACGTCACTGCTAATTAGCCGTAGTTTAAGCAGCCATGAGAACAAAGCTGAATCTGCGTGGGGCTGAGCAGGAATTAATTGAAGCCTCTGGATGGGTAGATAAGCGCGGCTCGATGGCGAACGCAACCGTCCAGGAAACTGCCATTATCTCACCCAGCCTTTATACATTCACTGCAATAATTGCAGTGTGGTCTTTGACAAATGGTCACAATATTGCCACTGCGCACACAGAGCCCAACAGAGCTTACACGTCATTACACTTAGAGAAAGTCTGCCCTGCCATTGTCTGGTAAATGAGCTGTACGAGATATACATGTCCGGGACAGTCTACGCTTCATAAACCTGCTGAGAGCGGCACAATGACTGACTGTTCTGTATGTCGTTGGAGAGAGTGCAGGCTGGTGATGGAGTGTAAGAGCTCTGTCTGAGCAATAGGTGAATAGAAACAAGAACCTGGAAGAGGTGTCTATAAGGGCAGGGTCCCTATGTATAAGGGCGGGGGCCCAATGAAACAGAAGGGTTAATCTCATGTGTGTCTTGTTGTCATACAGGTGCTGGGTGTAAACCGATGGTTAGGGCAGCACGGTGGCTCAGTGGTTAGCACAGTGCTTTGCAGCGCCGTACAGTAGAGAAAACAGTACATACATAAAACAGGGACATACAAGGCAGACCAAATAACTGCAGACATGGAAACTAAGGGCATGGAGGATCCTGCTCATTACAGAGCTTAAATTCTAAATGGAAGAGAGCACAGCTGAAACAAGAGGAGCGAGTGTGGCTCAGAGTGGAGATTGGGATAATTGTGAGGGTGCATTAATGTGAGTAGTGCTCTAGGGGATAAGGTCACCTCTAAAAAAGAGATGGGTTTTTCTAAGAGCATCTAAAGATTTGAAGGTTGTGGGAAAGTCTGATTGAGTGTGGTAGAGAATTCCATAAGTGGGGAGCAGCACGGGAGAAGTCTTGTAGGCGGGAGTTAGAGGTGGTTACCAGAGACGAGACAAGGTGCAGATCAGACGTAGGTCTCAGGGGGCTGGAGGGAGAGTTTTTTGATATGAGATTTGAGATGTATGAAGGGGGTGTTGATGAGGCCTTTGTAGGTAAGGGTGAGTAATCTGAATTGTATTCTGGAGGACACAGGGAGCCAGTGTAGGGATTTGCAGAGTGGTGCAGCAGATGTGGAGCAGTGAGAGAGGAAGATCAGTCTTACAGCAGCATTTAGGATGGATTGAAGTCTGGATATATGGGTGTCAGGATATTTATTATTTCCATGTTCTTCATTTTGCTGCCTGTTAATAGCCTCATCTCCGGGGAGATTTTGACTAAGGACTAAGAGCATTTTTGGGGATATCAGATATTTTTTTTCTTATGATACACTAAGACACAGTTGTTGCTGTACTTGAAATCTTTCATATTTTATCATTAAAAAGTCATCTCAGTTCTCCATAGAGCAGATACGTTGCCACAAAAAAGTATATTCTCTATGTTTTGTTATGTGAGTAATGTGGAGAGAACCTAAACCTTGACCTTATATTGTTTTACCATTGGCGGAGTCTGATGAGTCATTAGAAGATCAGTCATATATATATATATATATATATATATATATATATATATATATATATATATTAAAGTTCAGGGACGCGGTACAGGGAATGTAAAACACTTATACTTTGTTTTATTCTGTGAGCGTTTCTTTGACACTATTAATATATATCCATTTGACCTTAATGTGTTGTTTTAATCTCTTCACATATGATTCTTACACACACAAAGCGTCTTATCTCTACATAATATGTTGTGTGTCTGGGTGGACAGATCGGCTTTGTTCATTTGTAATTGTCATAACCTTGTACAAGTCAAACTGAGCCAACAGCAGTGACTGATGGACTTCTGTCCCTGACATCAGCGAGGTCCTGTTTTTCCAGGGAAATAACTAATATTCCGGTTAAGGGGATCAGAGGAAACAGACGTAGTGATACAACGTCGGAGATATTTGTTCCATGTTATGGACACAATGTTATAAATAAATATTCACTGTACACATTGTACAATGGGATAAACACACAATCAATGCACAACTGGGAGACACGTTGGCCCTGGTTTATTAAGGAACGTAAATGGCGATACGTTGTGTATAATGCACTCAATTACTCTGTACTTGCTCAGACCTGGACAATACTCCATAGAACGCAGCAGCTTCCAATTTATCTTCGAGTGCAAAAGGGCCATTAGTGCAGCCTACGATTTAATGGGTGGAACGTGGGTGAGACGTTGTCAGTGTACAGCAGGGGCCAAGCTCCAGCGCACAAAGCTAAGTCTTATTCAAGCTCTGGGCACCACAAAGGTACGTGGTGGTTTTTTACCTGTTCAGCTGTTTTATTACATTATATCATGAACGCTCTGATTTAATGTTTGTATTGTCTTCATATCTTTATAACACAACTTATGGGTGTGGAGAAAAGAAGCTGTGTGGATATTATTTGTATATTCCAGAGAATGAGATCAGACATTGATGAATACTAAAAAGTGATATTTCTATACCAGGTTCAGTTTCCCTGTAATTGAATCAATGTGTCAGATGGAACCTTCACATGTGAATCACAAGATCCTCGTCTCACACGTGTCCTGTTTATGTCTTTGTACTTGGACAGTCGAGCTGCATCTCACCCATCGCCAGCGGACAGCTGCGCTCTCTCTTGATAAAAGATTTTATTTTCATTTTTTCTGTAACTGTTACTGGCTTAACGCCAGGAGCCATGAAACGCGGCCTCTCCGTCGCGCCATCCGTCACAAGCACAACATCAAAATGCTTTTTGTTTATAATATGTGGCCTTTAAATCCATCCCAGCAACATTCATTTCACATGTGTACAAACCTGTCACTCAGCCGGGTACTTATTACACTGACTGAGTGAGAGTATTATATGCAAATCACAATCAGTTCCGGGGACAAAACATTATATGACCAGGAGGCTAATAGTAGTACTGGGAGACAGAGAGAGGGAGACTGAAACGTTGAGGGCTGATGGAGATAACAGAGAGCAATAACAGAGCCGCAGGTCTAGGTGTCTGACAGAGAACTGGCCAACCAGGTGCTACCAGAAAATAAGGTTCTTTTCATTGACATTTTAGTCAGGAGAAGACTGGACCCATCCAATGGGAAACATAATCTGAGGCCCTGATGGACTTCCTTCCCGGATACAATGTGTCACTTATTTGTGTACGTGAAAACAAAAGATTGCTGGAGAAACGCGTTTATTACTAACTAGCTTGAAGAATTTGAATCAGTTCAAAATTTTATTGAATTTGTCTGTTTATGGTTCTCATTTAGAGTTCTTTATAATGTTAAAATAGACAGGAAAATGTTGCCTATTCGAGCTTAAATAAATACATTTTTATAATATTTTTTAGCAAATTTTTTCATTTGAACGGCCAACAATTCTGTGTTCCAGTTCCAGGTAATCCATTTGCACTGTAAAACTATTAAAAACAATGTACAATGTAGCTATTAAGCTTGGACCTGTCCAAGCCATGTTTAAACTGAACTGAATCTGTCTTTCCTTGATTTTAGCTTAAATATTTTACTAAAGTTTGAGAATTTCCAGCAAATGTTGGAATTTTAGAGCCATTTAGATGAGCCAGTTTGGGAATCCCTTTTATACAAGTTTGAGCATTTCTTGTAGTGAAAGGGACCCACTCCCTGATCTGTGAGGTGGCAGATTTTGGAAACTTGGGAGCAGTCCAGTAGTTTGATTGCATTTTATCTCCCATCAGGTTATCTTATTATTCAGAATCCACATGGTGTAGGAGCCTTTTTTTTGTTTATCCCCTGGCAGTGACTGAGTTAAATAAAAATGTTAGAGGAAATCATTTGGGATATGGAATTAAAATGAGCAAAGTACTATAGCAACATATATATTTATATATCAAAAAATATTGATAAAACTATGTATAAACATTTTCCATTTCCCCTTGTTTGTTTCTTCAGGCTTCACCTACTTGTATAACAGGCCCTCCCTTGTGGATAATCAGGGACTTCAACAGAGCAGCAAACGGGGTCCTGGGAAGAGACGATCTAATTCAAGTCAGGTTTATGAGATTTATTTTTCAGAATTAGCAATGAAAACTGGAATTATACTTTATTGTATGTTTGTTACATTTCATTTCTGAATATGTGCAGAAGATCGACTGACTCGTAGTTATGGTGTGTGGAACACAATGCGCACTGTAAATACATCTCCTATGATTTGGCCATTGACATGTATGGGCCGCTGATGGACAAGTCTAGTTCTACACCCCTGGGAGTGTTCAACCTGCCCCTGTGTTTATTTAGTGTCAGACCATCACCTGACCATGGTTGACCACCAAGATGACTATTGATACATGGAAAGCAGGGAAACACGGAGCCTACAGTTAAGAAGAGTGAAAGGAGATAGTGGCCACCACCTCACCTAGTCCTCAGTGGGGAAGGGGGTTGAGGAATCATATAGGCTGCCTGAACACCCTCTTTAGGAGCAAAAGGATATCTGGGCCTTCTTCATGAGCGCAGGTCATACATGGCCTATACCAGTGAGGGACAACTTGAAATAGCTGGAGGGCCACACAGAGGATGGAAGGAGAGCAGATTGCCCTCACTCCTCCGGGGTATGCTGTGTGACCTCCTGGCACTGTGTGGCGGACAGCATGTGACGGAGAAGCAGTTGAAGGCTCGATAGGCTGCTTCATCGCTGGCCTATACCGTGAGGGGACAATAGTGATCCAGGCCACCAGCCTGTAAGTGAATACTATCTGAACCTCTTTTTGTGACTTGGCCACCAAATCAAGGTCCTTGGCCCTATGGCTGCAGAAACTCAATATGTCACCCTGGCAGAGTAACACCTCCTCCTCTGGATCACAGTTATTTCAGCCGACTTCTCACCTGTGTTATATAACTGACCGATGTACATTACAGCAGTAGAATCTGGGATGGACATTAAATTGTTCACTCTTGTTGCCTGAAGCTGGGATCGGGAGACAGTGTGCATATGAACAAGGCCATATCTCTGCACAGTGAGATTCAACCCTCTCACACCAGAACTGTATCTTTTCGTCACTGAGGCGTGGTCTGCATTATAAACGTGGTCTGCCAGTAACCAGGGAAATCCTTTGCAAATTGTGTTGTGCTGCCTTGCACCACACACACATGTAACATCTTGTAAGTACACACAAGACTGACCTATAATTACACTATCTTCCAGGAGAGCTCTGGAGAAGTGGATAACTGTATTAGAACATTATTTTTCAATGCTTTTAGTGCTATTAATTGAATCACGTTCTTGCAAATGTACCATCTCGGGATATTAGCAGAGAATGATCGATGAATGTTCTATTTGTATCGGAGACTTTGTACATTTGCTCTTTTATGGTTACATAAATGCAGGGTATAACATAAAAGAGACATGTAGGTTTTCAATTAAGAAAATGAACAAAGCACTTCATGTATAATTCAGTTTTGCTGTTAAAGAAATACAATGAACTGTAGGGCAGAGAAACAGATGGAGATAAGTGGAGATATTTCAGCGACTTGTGTAATTTGCTGGATCAAGGGTTTCAAATCAGTTCATGAAATGTGAAAGGTTTTTGTCATTCTTATTAATAAACATATGGTCTGACGATACTGTTTATTAGAATTTTCAAAACGGATCTTCATTGTTCCTGTAACTTCTGGGTTTTTATTAAACATCATGGATGGGTAATGAGCACTAAATGCCCCACTTATACCTCCCACCATCAGAATGCTTTGATTTGGGACACCCATGGAAGGAGGGCACATTGCAGAGTTGGGGTGAACCCTCTACGGTGTGTGAGCATAGCCACGCCTTTATGAAGCACTAGCCACCCCAAAGCTTCTCCTCAATTGAAAAGATCCCTCTGGGGTGAGCGGGAGATGCCTCCCGGCAGATGGGAGGTCCTGGCTGTTCCAATGGCTGAGCAGTCTGGCCTGCCTAAATCAGGCCGTTGGGAGGCACGACTATTGCATAATACACTTATTACCGACAGGCTAGGAGTCCAGTTATAGGGCACAGAAGCATTCATACTAAATGCTGTGTACACGGTATGGAAGCAGCAAGGTCCACATCTAGGTCTGGTGACTGTTATGTTGGAGATCACAGAATGTGGACTATAGTAGAGTGTTGCACGGTGACATTGTTGCACTGCGCTCTCGCAGTATTATACATTGTGAAGAGGTTGCAGTGCAGATAGGAATAGACAGGCCTGGGCACAGGGGGGTGATGTTGCCCAGGATGGCTTTCAGTGGGCTTTGGATGTTACTGTTTTTGTTCATTCGTTCAGTAATAATGTATCATTTACATATTGTAAACCTTTAACCCTGGGCTCAGTTAGGGATGAAGGGCCTGAGTCATTAAGGAGAACAAGGCAAAATAATGAGAACATTTTTTCATGAATAAACCATGTTATCTCTGTGTTAGAGTCAGATTCTGGGACCAATCCTTATCCCATATGGGTAAATCGGAGGGGTATCGAGGCCCCGTTACCCTGTACTGTTAGTGAGGCCTCAGGAAGCAGCGTAGATCTGTCTCCGGTTTTGGGGGCTATTAGGGGTGTGGTCTGTGTGGCTCAGGAATGCGGCTCTGATGGATTGGGGGTGTGGTCTGTCTGGATCAGGGATGTGGCTCTGATGGATTCTATGGAGTCAATATTGCGTTACAATTCTTATACGAAGATGTTGGGAGTTATGGCTTGAATGGTTAGCTGTCCTTCATATACTTCAACCCTAACCCCAAATATTTCTATTGGCTGAACGCATTGATGAAGTCATCATGAGGTCACAGTCTTGGGATTGACAAAATGCCGTGAGGAGTACCAGACATCCCAACTTCATATTAAGTATAGGAGAAGCAGGAGGTAAGTACCCATCATGTACACCAGGTGAGCATGCTGTCTCTGTTCTCGACATATCAATATCCAACTGTCCAATAATAGGATAATAGTGGTGAATTCTTAGTGTCAATCAAGACTAATGCTGCAAAAGTCTACTGAGACCCCCTGGTATTCACTAGGGACCCCTGCAAGTACATTAGGCTTCTCTGCAGGGAGTCCGCAGATCACGGCCCTCAGATCTGTCTCTCGGACTGACGAGCTAGTAGAGCAGCTGGATGAGACTACATCAAAAGCGAGAACAGGAAAGTGCTCTGAGTGCTCTTTACTCGCCTGAATCGAATTTTGTCCCCTGATGATCTGACCGCAGCGTCAGGAAAGAACAAACACCGACACTTACCGTACGTCAGGTAAGTAACACCAACAACCAGATATTCTAAAACATCAATGCACCTTTTATTCATAATAACTAAAAGTACATTTCCAAATCAGTTACAAGAGTTCAGCCAGAAACTACATCAACTTAAATAAATCTGCTTCTCTCTTCCTGGGAGATTTCAGGCCACGTCTCTCCACAATCTGTTTAAGATTCTGTTTGTCAGTTCATAATAAATCATTATTTAGTGGTTCATTCTGAAAAACACCAAAACAATTTAAGTTTAAATGCATGGAATTTATAGTCATCCTAAACTAAATCCTGTTATTGTGAAATATTTATTGTAGGTTTTGTGTTCAGAAAGGCGGTCATGTACTGGGTATGATTATCTAGGTAATACTGTCTGTTTGTTACCTGTGATTAGAGGGCAGCGAACACAGTGCAAATTGTAGGGTGTCCACGGGTGAGATCCAGGGCGTTAGTGGGCTCCATATAACCACCATGGCAACAAACCACATTGATACCCCTGACTGAGCGCTATGCCTGTATGTGCACTTAGTTCTACGGCCTATGTATTTCCAAATGCCAATATTTAAGGATCTGTATATTGCTTGTGCCATGATTACAGTCTAATCAGGAAAATAATACATTAATGTGGTCCTGCTCTAATCAAAAATCAAAAGTTATTATAGATAACACACTCTCCAGCAAATCACTGACTTTGAGCAAACAAGGGGTTAATGTATTTTGATGAACGAGAGAATCATTCTTCAGAGTCTGCATTCTGTCAGCGAACCTTATTGTTTCTTCATATATGTCACAGGAGATCAATCAACCTTTTTATTGCCCAGTTCAGAGCCCTACAGATCCTAAAAGATTGGCTAAAAAATCCTTGGGATTGAAAGCACCATATTTGTATGACTCTCAGTTCGGTGTATAATCCTTATGGGAAGCATAATGGATCAAAAGAATTCTTTCCATAATCCATGTTTGAGAAGACCTTTGCATAAATGTTTATCCACTAGATAACACATAGCCTCCATAATGAACAAATAGGCATAATGTATTTCCCCAAGGATTTAATCAAATGTAATCATATTTCATATGCCTATGTGCAAAATATCACATCATGTTTAGTGGAACATATGGCATATATCTGTTATATTCCAGAAGAGAGTTGTAATATATTTCAAGAGGCCATTGTTAGAATTTGTCTTAGACAAAGGGTAATAAAACAGTTGTTAAACAGATTAGCATACCAGCACACCTCTTGTCAATATCACAGAGTAGGGGGTTAATGCAAGATTAAGCTAGGTTGTCTTTTTTCATATTGTAACTTCTTAAGAGTGTCAGCTTTTGAGCTAAATCATAGAGGTGACAGGATTTTGTGTTTAATATTGACAGATATTTTGGGGGGATATCAGTAATTTTTAGACAGACCAGGGGGTAAAAGTATCAAGCAAAGAGTTTCCAGCGGGTTTGAAAAGTGGAGATGTTGCAAATAGCAACTAATCAGATTCTAGCTGTCATTTTTAGAATGTACTAAATAAATGATAACTAGAGTCTGATTGGTTGCTATAGGCAACATCTCCACTTTTCAAACCTAAAAACTCTTAGCTTGATACATTTACCCCCAGCTACCTCAATAGTTTGCTTATTCCTTTTGAGGCCCTGCATATGTTTCATGCAATTTAATGGCAATCATTCATAGGTTGGTTACTAAATGGGGAAGGAAGGAACAAATATCCTAATTGTTTGGTTAATGCTGTGATGGGTTAGAGGGAAATCATCAAGCTGCAGTGATGTTTATCTGCAATATGTGGAATAACCATTATTGAAGTTTGTGAGGGTGAAGAATGAGAAACTGAGCTGACTGAAGTCAGACAAGACTTTGAAGTTCAGCCAATCACAAGTGGTACTCTCATGCTCGGGACTTGTGATTGGCTGGGTTATGGGACATCCACTTAGTCTTGGTTGAACAGTGAAGACTTGTCCAGCTCAGCTCAGTTCAATGTTCTTCCATTGGATGGTCCATGGGATGCTCCCATGGACCAGTTACATTTGTCACATGGGATTTATTGACAGAGGGACTCCCCACTCCCTGTGTTAGTGTCCGCATCTCCTAGCCTGGTGCTTGTGACCACTTTTCAAGAGGGACGCCACACTCATTCTCCAGCTTTAGTTACAAATAAGTACAGCAGAGGCAGCTAACTTTACTACTGTTTTGCCCAGTTATTTTTCAAAGCATTTAAATGTGATTAAATTACACGATCGATACTAAAAAAAATATATATTTAACATTAAAATTGTCCCTAGATACAAACATTGTAACACAAGAGAGAGAAAAAAAACAAGAGCAAATCACTATTTCCTGGGTGATAGAGGTCACCCTGGAGGATAGAGTGAGTGCTGCTCACACGTTCATTGTACAGTCGCTGGCTGATGTCTGTGTACGAGGTATCACCTTCCTGCAGCCAACGTTGTGTGAATGAGCCACAGCCATTGCGTAATGTCTCAGCCCCTCACAGTTTAGTCAGCTGGGGTGATGTATGGCCTGACATATTCTCCCCTCATTAACAAGTAATTGTGCTTTTCTAAGTGCGCTGTCCTTGCCCGGTTTGCCGGCTAGATCAGGTAGCTAAGCAAACATTCTACATTTTATTTCATTCCCGTGTTAAATCAGCAGCGTGCAAAGTAGGAGGGTTGCAGAATATTAACGTAATTGAAAAACACAACTCTGACACTATACAACCAGCCGGGGTATCACGTTCCTCTGTCCTCTCACAGCACATTCACACCAGAGAAGTTTTGCAGCTAATTCTCTGTACAATATTGCGCCAGAAGTAAAATATAAAAAGGATTTGGATCATCTTAGAAAATGTTTTTGATTCTTTTGTTAAGTCAATGGAAAAAAACCATTCCAGGGTACAGAGCCTCTGGTTCTGTAAGATAAATAATATATTCATTGCCAGGAACGCAAGTCTGGTCGGGGAAAATCCTTTCTTTCAAAATCTATAACCATTATCTATTCCAGAGATATATTAAAAACACTTTTAGCAGATTAGTTTAAAATATTCAAAGTTCAGTAAAGCACAAAATAGAATATTGAGAAAAGTGACAGAAACATTATTAAATCCACTTTAGAATAACTGTATTTGGTAACACAATTTGTAACATATATTTCTGTCTTCCCCTGATGATGCTTCTTTTGGCATTTAATGATTGACATGTGCTCACAGTCTTTAATGTCAAAATGAAAAGAATTATTAAACTGTTCTTTTTTTAACCACGTCCACTTTCATGTAAAACTTTTTTTATTTTGGTTTGACAACTTTGATTTTATTTCTTTGTTTTGTTTTTAAGGAAGGAACATCTATAATGAAACTAATTCTACACTTTTTCACCAACTAGGATTTTTGAGAATATCCATGACATGAGGGGGTGTGTCTGAATGGACCAATGAGAAGGCACAAGCTGTGTATTGGTCCGCGTGGCCACTCCCCCCTGTCTACACCATCACACAGTTCCAGACGTTTGGCTAAGATCACCTGTAGTCCCGTCCTAGAAGGGGAGAGGCTGCCATGGTCAAGGCCAAAAGATCAGTTGCTTGAGTCCCAAGTGCCTGTGCCTCCGGGGAACAGGGCCCACGGGTGACCTAAAATTGGACAGTTGGAGGGTCAAGAAACCGGCACTGGAGCTTGAGTGAAAGCACAATGCGCTCTGATCTCCTGCAACACTTGTTATTTCTTTGCTCCGGGCTTTTTGGCTGGGCCAGAAAAATGTTAATCCTACCGGCTAATAGGCTTTAATTTTCTATTTATTAGCACTTGGCACTTAGATGTCACTTTAATTTTGTGTGTGTTATGTCTTTTTTTCACCACGCTTTGGGGTATGAGGGCTACGCCATTATGAGCCACCAACCTCCCCCGTGTCCCTTAGGAGGCCTTCTCTGTGACCTACCTTAGGGGAAAGGGACCCACCTGAGCCTAGAGGCAGGGGTTGGCCGGCAGACCCCTAAAGGGCCATAAGGCTTCGGTGTTCAGGGGTGTCAAAAGGGGCCCAAAGATATTTATCTCTCTTAGAGACCGCATGGGCCTATGGCTTTTGGAGCAGACTCAGAATACCGCTCCTGGGGTTCTGGTAGAGGAGCAATGGGTGAGGGGATTTTCTACCCGAGAATGCTGCTTTAATACTAGAAAACGTATAAGATGCTACATAACAGTTAGGAGAGAATATCTTATTTTGTGCCAATGAAAACGTAATTTCAGTGTCACTATCATGAAAGTGTTCAGTATAATAATCGCGCTATATTGTGACCCTAGAGAGACGTCTCATGAAGATTCCTCTTTCTTCTCCTGCCAAGAGACAACGCTGCGTCCGGCCACCGTCAGGTGTTGTCGCTGCATCTCTCTGTCCACTGGCTCGAAATTAGAGGGATTTTGTGCACTGAACCCAGAGGCTAAAAACCTTGGCTGTACCTAGACTTCAAAAGAATAATATCTGCATAATATCACAGGTGGTGTGGGGGGGAGCGATTACCAGAAAACTTTTATTTGTGACATATGGCAGAGAACAGGTCAAGGTCTAATCATACTGTACAGAGATGATTCACAGAATGATGGTGGTTATATTTAAGGAACAGAGAGAGATATATCATGTAAGTAGGTTTACTTTATTGTTTTATGTTTAGTAGCTGCAGATTCAGAGTATTTTTATACCATTATCCTAGTAGCTGAATCTTGGTAGAACTTTAGTAATTAAAACATTTTTAGGAAACACAAAGGCCAGAGAATCGTCATAATCACCATTTATTTATATAGCGCCACTGATTCCGCAGCGCTGTACAGAGAACTCACTCACATCGGTCCCTGAACCATTGGAGCTTAAAGTTTAAAACTCCAATACTTCACAGCAGTGGAGGTATACAAAGGCTGAATTTACACAATCTGCTATAAGAAAAGGACTTTCCCACAAATCCTCTCCAGCAGACAATGCCATATATCCCACTGATATGTTTAGGAGGATCTTCAAGTCTTTACATCCCATCTCCCCCATTCCCACGGCCGACAATTGGTATGCTTGAAAAGTGTATAAAACAAAAGCTGCACTACCACTTCTGACCAGCAGATGGTGTGAGATCATATCCCTCTTGTACAATGTACCATACTAGGGCAGAATCTGTATTTACCATATCTGTGTATATCAACGTATGTTACTGAAGATGTGTGTGGGATGGTGCTTAGAACAGTCCTGTATTTGCCCCGTGATAATTTCATTCCACTACATGTTTAACATTCGGTATCTCCCGTTTCAAAATTCTGCATCTGTACCAGTTCAGTTAAGTTGAGCCCCCTGCAACTTATAACTCCACAATAAATAGAATAATGTATAAAACCTCGATGGGAGCTGTCGTGTTGATATTAAATCTTCCTCTTGAGAGACTCTGGAACCTCCATAGTCAATTGTAATAGGCCCTGTACCTCTAGTGAGGGCGCTGATTCATTAGGGCGCGCAAATGCCGATACTAGCCGAATTTTGCATAAAATCTCTCTGCACCTGTCCAGAACCAGCATATGTCAGACCTCAGCAACGTCCAATTCATCTACAGGCACAAGGGACCCTTACCACAGCCTCTGATTTCACGGGCAATGTACAGTAAGGGCGTGTCACGCTATAGTGCGCGCAGCAGCGTCCGATTCAACCTCTGGACATCTCACATCCGTGGTTTTAGGTCGTATCACTTGCTACAACTACAGGTCAGGTGTAAGTGCTGATTACTAGTGATGACGGCTGTGTATACAGCTAGAACATGTGTTTGTATCAGGAGCAGCTGTAACAATGCATTTTATGTACTGTAGACATTAATAACATCCTGATAAATTAATTTTAAGGAGGAAAAAGTAAAAACCATAGTATATGTTCGTATTGTGTGCCATAATGAATCAAAGAGTGTAAAATAAATATCTCCCCATAAAATAAAAGCAAAGGCCGTTATTTTTTCAAGGGACAGAACCATTTACCCGTACAGATGGAGTAGAAACCTATAGTTTACGCTGCAATCTATTCCATAACCTGGGGGCTCAACAACAATGCTACAATACAGCCTGCTCCACCTGCACTTGTGGATTTCCATCTGGTATAAAGATCCTGAAGGATAGAACAAGCTGTGACCCGCGGCTCTGCCCATGGATCACAGGGACTACAGGAGTCTGTGACAAGAGGATCGCAATGAAAAGCAAAGAGGTAAAATAGAAACGCAGACGATGATCAGAGACAAATAAATGACACTGGAGCTGTTCTGCCAGAATCCTTCTTCCTCAGGAATGAAACTAAACCGTTCTCCCCCAGGGCCGATCTCGCTGCGAAGCGTTGAATACACCGAAGCTGATTCAAACCACATTTCCCGAGACCTCCAAACACATTTGAATAAATCATGTTTACAAATGAAGCTTGTGAGCTGCGAATACCCATTTGATAAGCATGTTAAGTGTGGCAGGAAATTTAATACATATTCAGCCAAACAATATTACAAACTTTGAATTTAATAGCGAGACAGGAAAAGTTTCTGGAGGTCAATAGATGTCTGGACTCTCCAATGTGCCGGTCGGCTCGTTACAGCTCCCACCGTCCCAGGATATGATGTCCTACATTAATATATTATAATCATCCGGCTACGGCTGGATACTGCTCACAGACCTGTGAGTTATGTATGATCAGCTACATTCTACATTATATTATTCTGTCAAATATAAAGACAATTTTTTGGACATCATTCAAAACTATTTATCTGAACCGTCTTTGAGAGCGTGAGAACAATAATATAAGTAGCTAGAACTGTTTTAGATATTTCAGGTATATAATATTATTGGCATATTTTTACATTTTGACACATTAAAATGAACTAGTGGGATTATGTAATTCATGTGTAATGTCAGGGGGACGGTTACATTATAAAACAGAACATTTACATGGGTGTAATTTTAATATACGTATAAAAAAGTCACCTTTACATTGCCATCATCAGTTACAATAGGGAGACATGTAAGGTGTATTTCTGTCTATTTGGGGAACATTGGCGTTAATTTTTAATAGCTGTTTATGAAACTGCAAACCTTCAACCCCACCGGCCAGATTCCGTTTTGTGACAGCAGACGCCTATTTTCAGGAACATTTATAAATGCGCGGTTTAGTGTGTTAATACGGGGGCCACACTGTGCTACAGGTGGGAGGGGCTTAGTGCATTGCGGCCCCTAGCTGTACGAGAGTCAGCACCAAAAGGGAGATTACAGGCTGCAGAGCAAGATATGTAAATCGGGTTCCAGTGGCACCGATTGACTTTCAGACCATTTTTGTTTTAGCCGACGGTAGACAACTCTTTTTACCACTGCAAAAATAATATTTCATGGGAGGTGACAGATCAGGTGACAGCCCGCACCATTAATGGGACGCTCTATGCACAAATCTTATATATGTTGCGGGCCTGAAGACTGAACGCACAGAACTTATGATTGGATCTGACTATTCAAATCCATCTGAATCTGGGTGTAAGAACCCTCTCCCTAAATGTTACTTACTTGTCTGCTGTATGCAGACAGAACGGAACAGACTGCAATATGCACAATGACAGGTCACATCCAAACACATAAAAAATGAGAACATGAAATTTAGCAGTTATTAACGGTATAATCATTTAAAGATTTTTTTTATTTTTTTTTAATTATTTGTTACATAATACATACAGATTTCAATGCATACTGTACATATGTTTTTTAATAGTCTATCATAGTCACATACAGTTGTCCTGTCCTAGCTCGTGATACACAGATGCATAGCTTTTAAATCAAAGAAATTGCTTTCAGCAATATCAGACCACTGACTCCTGCGCTGTAGCTGGTGCAAGTGATACGGCTGAAACTTGCTGCACTACGAGAAATTCAGGACTTAAATCTCCCGCATCTGCGTTAGACGCCCTCACTGGACATTGTCTATATTAGTCCTCCCCTTTCTCTAACGCGTTCCGCCTCTCAAGTTATAGACCATTGTAAGTGCCCTTTGGGCTCGTACATGAACTGCATACAACTGCGTTCATTATCGTCAGGTCCGTTTCCGAGCACGTGCAGAACTATTTCACACACAATACACTACGCAGACCGACCTACGTCCGTTTATCAATCAGGCCCTAGATGTAAAAGCTTCTTATGCATTAAGTTACCCATGTAATCAATAATAAAAAAAGTTCAAAAGTGACACATAAAATAGAGCTCAAAAAACAAATAGAAACAAATTAAACTGGCAGAAAAACAAAATAAAAAGCAAAATATATTGTTGTGTGTTTGATGTGAGTCAGACGCCGGCGCTCAGCTCCACAGACACAAATCGCGCACTCCCATAAATCCAAAGTGTTTACCAGGGAAAAGAAGCAAAACAAACGCTGATTACAAGAACGATGGTTCGATTCTTTCTACTGGCAACAAATCACGTTCACCATCGACAAACCTGGATTAAATATTTACCTTTCCGTGGCTCCCGGGGAGAGGATGTAAACTACAGACAAATATTAGTCCACAGGTTTGTCTCTGGGATAAGCCGAGCTCTGATCTAAACGCTGCGTCTTTACTCGGATGACATTTTTGCAGACTTTGTGCTGCGGTAAGGAATAGAAAATCAGAGATTAAGTCACTTGTATTAAATAAACTTGTTTCCTCGTTACACACAGACATGAGATGAACTGCTCTCATAGAGGGAAAGGGGGATGGTAAATAGTTTATCAGAACCTTTGAACAATGCTGGTATTTAGCGCAGATTAAAATCTGTAAACACCAAACAATGAACTGTCCGAACGACTTTAGGCAAGAAGTAAAATTATCATATAAATGTGTGTCATCAGCTTGTTCCAATGAATAGTTCTCCTTTGTACCTGTACTGCCGTGATAACAGGTCTGTTAAACTACAAGTCCCAGCATACCCTGCCAGCTATCTACTGGTAGAGCATGCTGGGACTTGTAGTTTCAAAACACCTGGAGAGCTGCAGGTTAGCCAGGCCATGATATACAGTGTGATATTATATATATATATACATACACACATAAATACATACATACATATACACACACACATAAATAAGATTTGATTTTCTTTTATTTATTTTTTTAAATAGTGTTTATTTGACTGTTTTCCCCACTCTAACAGTTTAATTGGAAGCTGAAAACGAGCGTATAGTTTCACACGTGCACCGGATCCCTGCACATGTTTCATAGGTCTGAACGAGGGGCTCAGGCGCGATATCTAACCCTTATCACTCTGGATATTTTTCCTAGTGGCGACTGAGCGATGAAATGTTAGAAGTTTGTGAAATCGCAGAGATAAGTAATTTTTATTTACTGCAATAGGTAGCGATAAAAGATTACACTTTTCGCTGCAACAATCATTTTGACATCTTTTCTGTGTTCAGTTGAATATTTATTAAACAAAAACATCTAAATATTGTAATTTTATTAATAAATATGTTGGCATAAAAAAAACCCAAAACAAAACAAACTTTTATTCACAGACTGATGCGTAAATTCCAAAAGTGTTTTACCATTGTCAGGGATTAATTTAACCTGGCCTCTAGTAAACCTATCTCCATCTCCTAACGCTCGTCAGTGACCGCTCTGCAATGATTGCTTGCAGGACGCAGCGCAGGGCGATATAAGTCGCCGTTTCCCATTTCTGCAATCACTGTGGAGTAATGACTGATAACATGGGACATGTAGGACCAGAGGAAGGGGGGGGGGGGGGGGGGAGTATTCTTCATCTCCAGCCCATACTCCACTCACTGTGTCAGTCGCTGCACTCACCCTTAAAGCAGTGATCACCTGCAGAGCAGAATGTGGAAGGGGTGTAACGCTCCTAGAAATAGACAGTATTGATGATAAAACGACAGAGGATTCCAATCACTTCCTCTAATCTGCCCCCGACCTCAACTGTAGGAGCAAGAAGAACGAGGAGCCGTCAGTAGAACACAACGCATTTCAGGTTGCGATTCTATTTGTAGTATTAAGTAACTAATACAAGACGCTGCTACTTATTAGTTGTTTGATCTATAATAGGGCATACCAACAGGTAAGACAGGTGGTAATCGTTTCCTATGCGAATAATACCGACACAAAGAATACGGACACTAAATTTCCTACTGAGCGAGGTCTGCTGAAAATTGTACTGGCCCCCCATCTAGGAAGAACCAGACCCTTGCTGGAAGCAGTAGGGCTCTTCCTACACCCCTGGGACGGTGGGTGTAGGGTAGTAAAGAGTGTGTGGAATGTATGGTAGAGTTAAAAACACCATTTTAGTTTGTGAAACTAGAAGTCCCAGTCAGCCCGGGCTGCCATTAACAGTCTGGTGGTCTGCTGTAGCACTATAAGCACCAGCATACCCATAGCAGCCAGAGCATGCTGAGCTATGTAGTACCACAAAATAAAGTGTTTAATAAACACAACACCCTCTTTTCCACCACATTAAAAATAAAACAAAAATCCTTAAATAAAACACAACACTCTCTTTAGAAACACATCTCTTTATGAAAAATAATAAAACCCCAAATATCTACCATCAGATGTCTTCATCTGTATAGGTTCAAATTTTCTAAGTTTTTAACTCGATAAAGGCTTGTAACCATACCCAAAACAAAATTATTCCCAAAGGTCCTGTAGCTGTCCAAAAAAAAAAAATAACATTCCAGGTCCAGGTATAGTTCAAAAAAATTAAAGTCATCATCATTTATTTATATAGCGCTAACATATTTCGTAGCGCTTTACAATTGGGGACAAACATAATAAACAAACTGGGTAAAACAGAGAAAGAGGTGAGAAGGCTGCTCGCAAGCTTACAATCTATGGGACAATGGGAGTTTGATACATGAGGTTAAGTCTACATTTTGCATTTTGGCCCAGCCAGACTGCAAAGGTAAAAGTGATTCATAAGCTAAATAAAAAAGACCAAAATTAATCATTTTCCAAATGTCAATGACAAACATCTTCTTTTCTTCTCTCGCAAGGACCCATATTATATCCAAAAGGACCCTAAAATAAATCCACTGGAACAGGCTTGGCCAAACAAGAAACAACAACAAAACGACCAGACTTCTATGGAAGAGCACGTGACACTGAATGAGAAATATACACACACGAGGTCTATTTATACAGTCGGGGGATTTCCCACGGCATCTTAATGTCAGAGTGTGATTGTCAGTATTTTATATATGTCAGGAATTCTTGCATGTCAGTGTTTACAACATTAGGTATTTCCTACTTGTCAGTATTTTAAGTGTCGGCATTTTAGTGTCAGTATTCTTTGCGGTGGTATTATTTGCATAGGAAATTTGTACTACACCTAGTACAGTTCTCTGTCAATATCTTTGTATTATTGATCCCTAATTCCAAGTTCTGAAAATAGTTATTCTTGTGCTTATATCTAAAGCATCCAATACGTACACATTGAAAATAAACACATTCTAACATAATCTTCCTATTACACATTTAAACAATAAAAAAATTCTTTCATTCAATCGTTTTATTTTGTTGATAGTTTCTTTTTTCAGCTCTATATGTTTTCCATTCATTCTCGCACACAACGCGTTTCGCCTGGCAGAAACATCACTTAATTTCTCTAGGAAGTATTTCCAGATGATCTTTGAGGTTCTTAAAGAATTCAGATATGGACCAGTTTTGTTTAAGTACCAGTTAAAGTGACTATTGTTGAAAATAAGCTGAAAGATTGATTTTTTTTTTTCCCTGCATCAAATAAGGCTTTGAACAGCAGAAATTCAAATTAAAGGGAAAATCAATTTTACTTTGTAGAACCATAATTCTGCACAATGGAAGCGGCCGCCTTTTCTCGGAGTGAAAAGAAAGTGGACAGCGCGTGAGATCCGGGGGTTTTCTTGAAGGTACTTCAAGGTGAGAAGGAAGCTGTGTCTGGACTGGTGAGCGGCAATGACCTCACTTCAGGATTTACACCTCACTATATAAGTTGTTGTAGCGATCGCTTAATAAAAATCTGATATAAATTTCTCACATATTTCTTCCTGGTAAAGTCTCTCTCGCTTATATCAGCAATTTTGAATGAGTCATATACAAAATTCACTGAATGTATCTTGAAAAATAAATTTATATCCAGACTCCTGATTTTTGGTGTCCTAACGGAAAATAAATAAAATTGACCACTGCACCGTTTCTCCTGTGCGTGGCGCTTATTTATTAATAGGCCGAGTTCGCCAGTGATAGGGATCGCTACCTCTTCCTCCGATATATGTAAAGGGAGACAACCAGAGCGCGTTTACATGGGGAAGACTTTAACAAGTTCTGTGGCAGTTCTTCTACCACTGCAATAACCTGTTCTGTTATAACAGATTAAAATAATTTTAAAAAAAATTGCTTTATTCATTAAATAAAAGGTTCCTAAATATTTTGTTTCTTATATATTTTGAAATGTTTTTTTTATGTTTTGTTATTGAAATCTGGGCTGTCAGTTACACGTGGGATCTCGCAAGCCGGCTCACGCCTGCGCAAATCTACAGCGAGCTGGCGAATCATCAATTTAACCCTTACCATTTCAGGAAAGTATCGCTGCTTTACTTTGATAATATGTTTTGGTTAAATTGCATCAATAACTGATACTTTTTGAACAGGACTTTTTTAAATACAAAACTACGTCTTAATAAAATCCAGGTAACACGACTTGATTAACTTATCTTACATGACGTATGGAAACGTGGACAACTATGGGGTCTAAGTACTAAGGGGAATATTGAGTCACACACTCATATTTGCCCCTCTGTGGTTGCACCAGGGGGAGTGTCTGGAGGAGGAGTCAGGGCGGAGCTACAGCATGAATGATTATGAGATTGTGCGCAGCGCTCTCTCCCCCGCTGTGCGGTAAAACTCTCCCCAATGTGAGAAAAGAGCTGTGTTGTATGTAAGAAATCTCTCTCGTCGGTGCCACTCAGGAGATCTATGTAGTTTAGTATTTTGTACTTACAGTTCTGGTAACCTCACATAAAAAAAAAAACTATTAATATCCATAAATCTATATTTAAAAGTCTCCAATACACTGACAGGGCTTGAGATATTCTTCTTTGTGTTTATATTTACTCTGCTGCTTGATGCTAGCTACTGTTCTCTGTTATCAGTCGTGTTTTTCTAAAATAAATTGTCTAATGTGTTCTTTAGAAGGGTTGGGAACCTTTTAACAATGAGTGAAACGCCGAGAACGGATAACCCAACAGTGCGGAGCTTCTAAGTGACATCATCGCTGCCTACTGGAATCTTCATTCTCAGAAGTGTTTCTGGTCTGTGCATCAAGCTGTCAGTGTTAGTAGTACGTTGAGGATTACACCTTCGGTGTGTTCATGTTGGGGGATTCATTATTGGGGTTTCTCTCATCGTTATAATGACAGCCACCGCTTTAGTCTGCAAAAGTAGAAATTTCTGAGCATCTCGAAACAGCTACATACCTGTTCTACGTACATACTATTGCCCCACCTCTACTAATTACCCCAATCTTATCTCTATATATCCCCCGTCACATTGTAACAGAGGAAACATAATTATTCTGTAATATTGTAAGAGCAATGTCTGACCTCCCATCTGTCCTGTGACATCTCCTGTGTTATTATAACTGTTCTCTATATTCCACAAAGTACAGACTGAAGCAAATCAGGAGAATGGGAGGAAAACAATTTCTTGTACCCCGAGTGTGACAAATGTGGCACCTGCGACAACAACAACAGCGAGCTCTTGTGTAATCAAACATTGCAGAGAGATGTCCCAGCGCTGGGTGTTGTCAGGTGTGGGAAGGGTGAAGATTATCCAACAACACGGACACGATATGAGTGTCAGCTCTTCATACAAGTCACATGTCAGGTTTTGTCAGCAGATATTGCTCAAGTCTCAGGATAAAGAGCAGATTCTGCAGCTTTCTCCTACTTCTGTTATAATCCATTATCATGAATATTACATTCAGTTACATTTGTTTATTTGTTTAAGTTGCTGCTGAAGGAAACAATGTTTCTAATTTCAAATTCTGTTATAACCCAAGAAGAACTCTAATGCCCCAAATAGCCCTCCCCTCCTCCTCACAATATATATGAATCAAGTGTGTTGGGAGACCTGCAGTCTTAGGCTTGAGCTTTAGTAGAGTTAGATACAAATGAAGTGGTGTAGCTAACCCCAAAATGTAAATATTTATCTGTGACTGAAGATATATTACATTGGCCAGTAACATGTTTAATAGAGTGTACCTCCCTGCAATTTCTCTAAAATCTTTAGGAACGTGTTATTATTTAATCTGGGTCAAGTCAAAAAGCTAAAACTATAATCAGTTGAGTTTGAGGAGCAATCTCTGGCCTAGCCCTTCTGTATGACCACAACACATAGCGTGATTCTGCAGAGCAACTCTGTCATGCCTTTCACTCCCTCTCTGTCTGCTCAGTGAGAGAAATACCTAGCAACGTGCTGCAGGGGACAGAGAGAGCATGGTGGACAGGTTTATTGAAGTCTCCAGTTATTTCAGGTATATTATTTTATATATATATTATATATATTCTTGCTCTTTAAGATTCTTTCCAGTAACAGCGCAGATAATGCACAGTGGGTTTTACATGTTCTACTTCTTAAAGTGTGTACAAGTTCGGTCAGTATTTTATATGCAAAGTAGACATCGCGCAGATAATTACAAGGCTGAGGAACCACTGTCACTCAAGCTGGCGCTGATCCGCTTCTCACGGTGATCAGTCAGTCAGCGGCCGCGCAGCTGCTCCTAGTTCACAAACAGCTGGAGAGCGAAAGCTCGACCAACCCTGAAAACATCCCATTAGTATTACCAAACCTGATCTCTGAGATAGCACATTATCCATCTGACAGATATCACAGCTAGTACTGACCATTGTAAACGCAGCTTCTTACAACGCAAAACCCCAAGGAGACCAACCCTCTCTTCTGACCTCTAGTGGTCACAAATAGAACTACACTACCCTTTTTAAAATCCTGGTATCTGATGAAAGTTATTTCATTTTCTACTCTTCCACCCAAAAAAAGACATCATCTCATAAAATAACTATAACACAGAGATGCTAGAAGCAGCCGCAAATCAAACTGAATCAGTGCAGAAATTCAAAAATATGCCGGCAATTATAGAGCAATATTAATATTAACTTTAAAGCACAAAACTTACCCAGAAAGACTAAAAGATCTTAATATGTATAGTTTGGAGCAGAGAAGGGAACGGGGGGAACATGATAGAAACTATCACATATATCAAGGGTTATAACAAGGTGCAGGAGGGAAACATTCTACAAAGGAAGAGAAGTATTAGAACATGAGGACATGTACTGACATTGGGGGGGGAAGAGAAGTATTAGAACATGAGGACATGTACTGACATTGGGGGGGGGAAGAGAAGTATTAGAACACGAGGACATGTACTGACATTGGGGGGGGGGGGGGGAAGAGAAGTATTAGAACACGAGGACATGTACTGACATTGGGGGGGGGGGGAGAGAAGTATTAGAACACGAGGACATGTACTGACATTGGGGGGGGAAGAGAAGTATTAGAACACGAGGACATGTACTGACACTGGAGGGAAGAGAAGTATTAGAACATGAGGACATGTACTGACACTGGAGGGAAGAGAAGTATTAGAACACGAGGACATGTACTGACACTGGAGGGAAGAGAAGTATTAGAACACGAGGACATGTACTGACACTGGGGGGGAAGAGAAGTATTAGAACACGAGGACATGCACTGACACTGGGGGGGAGAGAAGTATTAGAACACGAGGACATGTACTGACACTGGAGGGGAAGAGAAGTATTAGAACACGAGGACATGTACTGACACTGGGGGGGAAGAGAAGTATTAGAACACGAGGACATGCACTGACACTGGGGGGGAAGAGAAGTACTAGAACACGAGGACATGTACTGACACTGGGGGGAAGAGAAGTATTAGAACACGAGGACATGTACTGACACTGGGGGGAAGAGAAGTATTAGAACACGAGGACATGTACTGACACTGGGGGGGAAGAGAAGTATTAGAACACGAGGACATGTACTGACACTGGGGGGGAAGAGAAGTATTAGAACACGAGGACATGTACTGACACTGGAGGGGAAGAGAAGTATTAGAACACGAGGACATGTACTGACACTGGGGGGAAGTAGGTTCAGAGGAAATGTGAGGAAAAACTACTTCACGGAAAGAGTAGTGGATAAGTGGAATAGCCTCCATCAGAGGTGGTAGAGGATAATACAGTAGAGCAATATAAACATGCTTGGGATAGACATAAGGATATCCTTACTAAGAATAAAGAATCAAATAGGGTTTGAGGTTAGCGCAGGTTAAAAAATTCCGTCATTTTAACGATTACCACAAATCCGACAACGAGAAGGCCTACAAATAAAATCCGAATTTACCAAACACTGTTTGCAATATAAACAGACTTAGCTGAAACCCGACGCTGCTGATCTCCGATGGCTGCAGCACGCTGACAGCAACTTATACGGAATGAACAGCTCCCCGGCATTACACTTTGACGTCATCGCGACCTCTATCAATGTTAATTTAAAGCGCCAATGTCGGGTTATATGTTCTCGGATTTCTGCTAATCGTTAAAGCGTAGCCAACCCCAAAAAATGGGCAGACTAGATGGGCCAAGTGGTTCTTATCTGCCGTCAAATTCTATATAAAACTAATAAATAAATAACTGTATTTACAGTTTGCTTTACTCTTACCTGTAAATGTTCAGTAATATAATATAATGTATTGATTGGATATTCTAGGTTACAACATGTGCTCCATTTACACATTGCTTGTTAAATACTGAAGTTATGCTAAATATTGTCAAATAAACATTTATAGAAAATTAAATGGGAGATCACCTACTGCTTCGAAGAATAGATTATGTCGATAAAATATTCATCATTCAAAGATAGTCATATGTAGAAACTTTACTGTATATACCGGTGTATTAAACACCACAATCTTTTCGCGTTTGTATTAAAGGAATCTGGTATAACCTCTGTTACATGCATTCCTTTATGGGCATAATCTACTCCTGAAATACTTGGTGCTGCTGTTTGGATGTGATAGGTTGTTTGTCGATGCCTGCTTGAAAACTGGGGACAGAAGGATGAGGAAGAGGTGAAGACTGATCTCAAAACAATGCTCAGTCTGTGGACAGTCGCACCTTACAAAGTGCATTATTGCCCCCCCCCCCCTTCCCCAGCAGCAGAAGGGTTAATGGATTGTGCCAGTTCAGAGATGTTGGACATGAGATGTGAAGAGTTAATAGACACAGGGACTATATGGAAACTATGGGATATGGTCTCTCCTCAGCATGAGCTTAGTGTAATATTCCCATGTAATCCCCAGTAGCCGGCTCACCCCTCTCTCCTGCTAAGAGGAAACGTCTTCATTTTACTTTCTAGCAAATAGGTCATCACTCAATTATTCATTGTAGAATATGTCGTCTTCTCTTCCCTTACAGAGAGAGCATAGAGGAGAAATCCATTGAATTATGGCGAGACTCACGAAAATTCACAATCAATGGGAATTTATTCTGCATTTTGCAGTTTTTATGAACGATCGATGTATTGATAGTAAGAAGACTGAACGTGAGGGAAGGATTTATTTTAGAAAATGTGTTTTTCACCTTGTCAGAGGGAGAGAGGAGCTGGGAGGTGCTGAAACTCTTTACTCAGTAGGAGACAAGTCGGTCTCATGACAGGTTATAGTCTTTGTGTCTGTTATGGAAGATTCCAAATTGGACCTGAGCTATAGTCTAATTCTGACAGGACTTTAACTCTTCACTTGCTGTAATATAAAGTCATACTGTAACATACATCCTCTCCGAGACACTTGAGGACCCAAATATCAGACACCCAGGTTTCCCGGTACATAGACCCCTCACAGCCCCTGCCGGAGGTCACAGTCCAATTTAGAACTTTGGCTTTCCAAGGACTCTTGTGTCACTAGCTCTGGGCACAGACCATTGTGTTACGTTACACAGGATTTGGGAGTCTATTCACCTCTTCTAGTAACTGATCTGGATGTAGAATTGTTCCGAAAAATCACCAGGACCAGCAAAGGATCAAGAGAAACACTTTATTATAGATAAATATACAAGTTTACGCACACATTTTTGTTGGTATAGGACCAGGTAGGAAACAAGTGACCTGTATCCAAATGTGTTCAGTGACGCATTTTGCAATCAGTTACCTAAGAAGGTGAGAAGCCCAAATCCTGCTCTATTTAACGCAATTGGAAGTACATTTTATTAATCTACAGTTCTCCCAGCATTAGCTGTACTGTGGGTTACTTTGATGTTTCCTCTTTGTGTACACCTATCAACTTTGATACTGCGACAATACAATTGTTTCGCTGATCCTTCTTTCTATTTGGGCCGAGCAGCAAGAACCAGGATTCTCCTAACTGATTTAGGGGAACTTTTACTGCACTTTTTTGGACTATAACATTTCCTATTTAAGTGTGGGTAGCGCTGACTCGTAACATTTTTGGTTGAAGGGCTCTGTTTGGATCATTGTCCAGCCATTCGCTCGGGGCGCACAACACGGGGAAGCTCCTTTAACACAAGAACCATCTGTGCGATAGTCATTCTAGAGCCGTAACTTAAAATTCTAGCGCCTGGGGCAAGAATATCAAATGCCGCCCCCCTAACCTTTAATTTTAACCAGATGAACCTAAAATATTTCTAAACTGCGCCCCCCTTCAACGTTGCGCCCTGGGCGGACGCCCCTATCGCACAGCCCTAGTTACGGCCCTGTGTCATTCCCTGACAAATAATCAGCAGACAGTTGCTGTGCGGGCACCCGGACCCCCATGGTTCAGCTACTTGAGAGAAGGGGGTGTAACAGTCTAATTATAGTTATTTTTAAGAGGTAAAATTAGTGGTGGTCTAGGCTTGCTGACATGAAACCAATATTTGGTACATATAGCCCTGAACACAGCACTAATCTTACGGCAGGTCCCTGAAACAAATAATCAGAAACGGTCAAGAACAGATTTCCTGTAAGAACATATTTCTAGAGCAATAATTCCATATTAGACAATGAATCTGATCGATGTCCCTTGGTCAATATTAACTTTCACTTTAGGCCCCTGTTCCCAGTGGAAAAACACCACATGACTCCCAAGCTGGTTAACAAGTGTATTGTTTATTTAATGTAAAGAATACAATATAAGAGTATTATGATACAAAGAATAAATAAAAAGTGATATGTTCAGCCACTGATCCATGGGCCCTGTCTTTCCAAATCCAAGAGCTAGGAGTAACAACTGGAAACAGACAGTGCTTGATACCCCTGCAGTAGTCCAGGTTGATGCCAGGTTAGGTCACAGTTTCCTACCTTTTAGTGACCAGGAAATGAGGGTCTCTAAAAAATCATGTTTAAACCTTTATATGCAAATTATTCCAGACTTTCTATTCGTTCTCTATTGATAAGAAGTTTGCACATGAGCAGTAGGCACAGGGACACTACCCTAGCAAAATATGTGGAGATGTCTCCTTGGTTATATAAGAACTTAAAGTAATACACACATGAAAGTTCAGATGTGATTTCATCACATATACTGGTATCTACCACTCCTATATAGAAATTCTCTGGACACTGCAAAACAAACAAACATACTTCCAATCTCTCATCTATGCTCAGGCTTCTAACCCCAAACGCCTTTTTAACACATTTAAATCTCTTCTGAATCCTCCCGCCCCAAATCCTCCAACTACCATCAGTGCCCAGGATCTTGCTTCCTATTTCAAGGACAAAATAGATAAGATCAGACTTGAAATGGTATCATTTCCCTCGACAAGCAATCAGCTCAATTCCTTTGTGGCACCCTCTGACACGCTCTCTTCATTAGATCCCACAAATGAAGAGGAAGTTTCTACTCTCTTCTCATCTTCCTACTCTACCTCCTGTCCTCTTGATCCCATTCCCTCACAAATTAGTAGGTCCCTGTCTCCTGTGCTCATTCCCCCTCTAACTAAAATCTGTGATCTATCTGTTTCTACTGGTATTTTTCCATCACTATTCAAGCATGCAGTGATTACTCATTTTAAAAAAACAAAATTCCGACCCAAACTCTCAGCTCCCATGCCCCTCCAAGCTTCGAGAGAATTTCCTACACTCGCCTCACACACTTTCTTACAGCAAACAACTTATTGGATCCTCTTCAGTCAGGCTTTCATTCTCAACACTCCATTGACAACCTTGGTCATCGCAGGCTCTGATTTGATCACAGCAAAAAGTAAAAACCATTATTCTTTTCTAATTCTCCTGGATCTCTCTGCTGCATGTGACACTGTTGACCACTCTCTCCTCATACAAACGCTACAATCCCTAGGTCTTGAAGGCACTGTCCTATCCTGGTTCTCATTCTACCTATCTAATCCCTCTTTTACTGTTAATTTCTCTGGATCCACCTCTGCTCCGCTTCCTTTATCAGTTGGAGACCACAAGGCTCAGTCCTAGGCCCTCTGCTATTCTCTATCTACACCACTTCTCTTGGAAAACTAATAAGCTCCTTTGGATTTCAGTATCATCTCTATGCGGATGATACACAAATTTAGCTATCCTCTCCTGATCTTTCACCATCTGTGTTGTCTCCCGTTACTGACTGTCTTTCTGCCATTTCATCTTGGATGTCTTCTCGCCAACTCAAAAACTGAATTAATAATATTCCGACCCAAAAACAGAAGTTTCCTGCCTGACATTTATATTTCTGTTGATAACATGACCATAAATCCCACTCCGCAAGCTCGTTGCCTAGGTGTTATCCTTGACACACAACTATCATTTATTTCCCACATCAACTCCATATCTAAATCATGTTACATACACCTAAAGAACATTTCCAGAATACGCATGTATCTGACACAAGACACTGCAAAAACCTTAATTCATGCACTCATCATCTCCCACATCGACTATTGCAATTCCCTCTTTACTGGTCTTCCCAAAGTCAGACTTGAACCTCTACAATCTATTTTGCACTCAGCGGCTAGATTGATTTTCCTTGCAAACCGTTCTTCCTCTGCTGAGCCACTCTGTCAGTCTCTACATTGATTGCCTGTATTTCAACGAATCCAATATAAAATTCTTCTACTAACATACAAGGCCATGAACAAAATTGCACCGACATTCATCTCCTCACTTGTCTCAAAATATCTTCATACTCGACACCTCCGTTCTGCAAAAGATCTGCGTCTCTCTTCCACTCTCATCACATCCTACCATTCAGGACTTTTTTCGGGCTGCACCAACTTTGTGGCATTCCCTCCCTCGCACAGTAAGATTTTCCTTTAGTCTCCAAACCTTCAAGCGTTCTCTGAAAACCCACCTCTTCAGACAAGCTTATAATATTCCTCAACCATCATCTTAATCTTCCATATTAACACCCTCTACGCAGCTAACACAAGACAACAACCCTCTGACCAATATTGCCACACACACAGCACACTCAGTACTTTTACCTTTGCATTCTAGCTGGTCCATTGTGCAATATGATGTAGCACGTGCCCTTGTGTTTCAAACTCCCATTGTCCTATAGATTGTAAGCTTGTGAGCAGGGTTCTCTTACCTCTCTGTCTGTATGTATTACCCAGTATTGTCTTATTAATGTTTGTTCCCAATTGTAAAGTGCTACGGCGTTTGCTGGCGCTATATAAATAAATAATGATGATGAGATGGCAAAATGGGGTTTCAGCAGTTATTTTGTTACACTTGACACCCCCCCCCCCTCTCCTCAATAATGTAGCAACATTTATCTAACACATAACCAAATCACAAAATGAAAAGCAATAAAGTTCCCCAAAATAACCGCCTGAGAGCGGAGAAGGATACTCTACCTATAACACTGCGGGAAATAATCAATATTATGTGTACAGTGATCTGTCAACTGACTTTGCATCGCTTCGTTACGGAAAATACATAGATTGGATATAATTATTGTTATAATGTTCCTCTAGTATTTGGCAGTTTTTATAACCTGCAAGTGTCGCTGTTGCTATTTCTGATTATGATGAGGTTTAGTCAATGACTAAAATCTCTACAGTTCAACACAGTAAAGAGGACGAGTATAAGAGAAAAACAATAACTATAAAATCTAAGAATCCTTTTCTAAGGTGATATGTGTTCTATAAACTTAAATATAATAAACGACTAGAATTTAAATTTACGCAGTAAATTAACAAATGATATTTATACAACAACTCTCCACTTATCGGTTGTCATCATTTCCCAACAAGTACAACTAAGCAGCCGTCTAATTTACACCCACAGATAGAAGTGTAAAGAGACAACTTCTAGGATAAAAATCAAAAAATAATGTAGATCTAATTATATTTAAATAGTGTCTATTTTCACTTGACACCTTTCTCTGTGGTGTGACAAAGGTTAATATGAATTATACCCCTGGGGAGAAGCCGTCTTGCTTGGCCTCTGAACTAAGTGGAGACAACACATTAATTAGCATGTGTTGGTTTAATAGAAAACAGCACATATATTATATATATATATTAATTTCTGTGTTGATACAGTAACATTTTCTACCATGTGTTTTTCAAAAGATTTGTTTACTTTAGAAATAACAAGTACAGTTGGTGTCTATATACAAGCAAAATGCTAATTTTAATAATAAATAAAATATAATCATGTTTGTTGCTAGATTTCAGCTACAGAAATGATGCCCAGATGCACCAGGTCTTATTTACATACAATGGAATATGAGCTTATTATACAATTGATAGAATTGTGACATCACTAATCAGCCACAATGCTCAATTCAGTGCAATGTCCATTAGTCACTGAATTTTCTTCTGACAGTAGTTGGGAAATTGATGGAAACACTCTTGAGAGTTGTAAAATATCTCAAATCCAGTAATTTACAGGATCCCAGACAACATGGATTTACTGGGGGCAGGGCCATCTTTTCCATTGGGCACAATGGGCAGCTGCCCGGGAGCCCCACGGGCAAGGGGGCCCCATAGGCAGGGCTCTTAATGAGAATAAATAATCCTGCAAAAGAAAAATACCTGCCAAAAGAACCTTCAAGGGTTACTGAGCAAGTACATCTATCTATCTCTATCTCTATATATCTGTATCTGTATCTGTATCCATCTATATATCTATATCTAGGGGTCCCGGTGCACTGCTTTGCCTGGGGGCCCATAATGTTGTTAAGATTCCCTGACTGGGGGAGATCATGTCAAGCAAATCTTATTGACTTTTTTTTACTGGGGGACCAAGGTAATAGATCAGGGGGGTGTGGGTATGTAGCTTATCTACATTTTAGCAATGCTGACACTGTCCCACATCGCAAACTGTTGAATAAACTCAAAATCTTGGGATTGGATCCTAAGATGGTTGAATTCGAGAAGATCTTGGTTGCAAAATAGAAAACAGTTATAATAAATGTAGTACATTCACAGGAGGGAACGGTTACCAGTGGAGAACCCCAAGGACCTGTACTTGGACCAGTGCTTTTTAATATCTTTATTGGAGACATTGCAAATGGTATTGAAGGGAAAGTATGTCTTACTGCAGATGACACAAAGATATGAAAAGGGTAGGACACCAGGAGGGGTAAAACAAACTATTGATGATCTAGGTAGACTAGAGGAATGGTCAAGAGAGCAGCGACTGCAGTTTAATGCCAAAATCATGTACTTGGGTCTCAAACTTAAAGGCTAAATATAGTATTAATGGCTCATAATGGAAACTACTGAGGAGGACATGGATCTAGGAGTCACTATTTCAGGTGACTTAAAAGCAGGTAAGTAATGTAACAAAGAAATCTATGTATCTATGACGGAGATAACAACAAGGCAGCGCAGCGGTTTTGAGTTAATGACAAATGTGTCTAAAGTTATTTCCCATCTTTATGTTGTTCTTCAAAAGGTACAAATCCCGGCTGTCCCAGGGCAGAACCGATATGAGGGGCCTGCCCTGAACGCTGGCACTTTTGTCCCAATGATCAGAATTTAAGGAGTTCAGTAGCTGCCACTGGTGCTCCCATCAATGGATGGGTTTTTGGAGGTGAGGGGGTAATTGGAGAGACCCTCACTCAACACAATACAGCTGCAAGTTGTGCACATTTTATGTAATTCACACTTTTACATGTCACAAAGGAACATTTTAGGAGAAAAATGAAAATAAATGATATAATAAAGCAGTTGGTCCCAATGTTATAGTAGACCTTCGATTTTACGATGTTGTTACTCCTCACACCCAGAGCGCTCTCATGTTTCTCAGGCGAGCCGTAGAACTACACACAGAACGCTTCTATGGGGGTCCCAAAGACTAGATGTCAGCATGGACTATGAATGTATTTACCAAGATCCTATCTTCTCCAGAGTCTGGTTTAGGAGTCGGCAGAGGATGAAGCAGGAACAGCAGAGGAACAGCAGCACAATACACAAGTTCGTGTCAAAATCAAAAACAAAACAAATCCCCTCTTACGTCATAACAGTTACAGTACCACGTACACTGTACACAATACATTGCTCTCCATAAATGCTCAGTTTGTTACAGTCATGCGCTAATCTAGCAAAAAAATATTTTAAAATGTAACTTCTTGTAGCTTGTTGGTCTAAACTAATAGTCAGTAGCTATAATTTATCTTAGGACAACTAGTAACAGTCACAGCACCTGGCTGAAGTCCCTATAAAACCAATTCAATTCAAGTAAATAAGCAATTAAAAAAAATCACTAACAAATGTTACAAAATAAACACACCATGAAGAGGTGGTGTGCGCAATATATATATATATATATATATATATATATATATATATATATATATATATATATATATATATATATATATATATATATATATATATATATATATATATATATATATTCCAGCCAAAGACAATGGTCATGTCTTTTATCGGTGAGGACAATGTGACTATTTGTGGGGTTAATGTGCTGTATCCACAAGAACTGACACTTCAGGTAGATTACAAGGAATGATGGGCCCAGGTTCGGAGCTGGCGTTCAGCACAGTCTGGTCGGACGATGCCTGTAGACACGAGCGGCTCTGATTAGTCTTCATTTGCACAGAATCAGTCCAGCTGCTTGAAATCAAGTCCATTAAGATCTGTTCCTACCTCTTGTCCTTCCCATTCTGGCTGCCAGTTCAATACTTGTCAAAGCTGTCACCACTTGGCAATAATTACTTATGCAAATCTCTCCAGTAACATTAATCATCTCTTCCTCGCCATGGCCCCGGGATGATCTTTATTTTGCTGAAGTGCTTGGCTTGCAAAAATAGCACAAAACTTTATCTTCTTGGTACAAATAAAATAATGCAGCTTTAATGCTCCAAATTATCGTTTATTATTTGCAAAACGCTCAGAGCTTCAAAACTTTTCTACCTGAACAGCTTTCATAATTCTTTTTTATTTATTTATTTAGCAGGTAGAAAAAAAATGGTCATTAGTCAGTGGTTTGAATCTGCATATTAGATGTCTAGACAGGGTGTAACTTGTATTGTGGTATATTCAGTGTATAGGCTAGGCCCAGCCTGGCCAAACTGACTCTTCAGGTGTTGTGAAACCACAAGTCCCAGCTTATCTTGCCAGCTATTGGCTGGCTATCTGCAGTCAAAGCATGCTGGGACTTCTACTTTCTCAATACCTGAAGAGCCACAGGATGGCCAGGCCTGGAAAAGTGGCTCAGATGTGTGTATTTGGTATGTAGGTTGGGGGGCCCTTGGCCACAGTTTGAGAGGCTGTATAGTGTGTGTAATCAGTGGCTATAATGTGAGTATTGGGGATTAGGATGTGTGTACTGGGACCATAGAGAAACGATTGTCATATGTGTTGTGTGTAGTCAGGGATTGTGATGTGCGTATTGGATGTAGATGGTTGTGATGTATTTGGTGTATAGCCTGGGATTGTCATATGTATACAAGGTGTGTAGACAGATTCATAAAGTGCTGTTATTAGATGTGTAATATTGGGGTTGTGATGAGCATGCTGTGTCCCTAATTAGGGAATTGTGCTCATCGTCTGTCCTCCTGGTTTGTGGTGCAGTTATCGAGGGTGTAGAGGGCGATGTGTTCGTTACGTGCAGACCCAAGTGGTTGTGTTATGTACATTGCTACTGGCATCATGTGTCTTCCCATCATTGTAACGTGTCCAGTCTACATGAAGCTGGTAACAGATATTGTTCCGCTCTGCAGAACCGTCTGTGCTGTCATCTGACAATATTCAGGGGGTTGTCTGCAGCTAGAGATGACCTCACATTAATCAGCTATATGTCCTACCCGACACCTAATCGTGGTCTCACAAATATTAAGCCTCTAAAATGTGTGGGAACCAGCTGTAAATGACACATTAGCACTAGAAGCAGAATCACACCCAAAACAAGGTTGTTACATGGATCTACTGAACCAACATCTACACACTCAGCTGCTGGACCCACTTAACTCAATTGTCAGTACCCTGGGACCTTGTGTCTGAGAGCACGCCTACTCCATTACTCATGCCAAGGGAATGCCCACATCATCATCAACATTTATTTATATAGCGCCAGCAAATTCCATAGCGCTTTACAATTGGGAACAAACATTAATAAGACAATACTGGGTAATACATACAGACAGAGAGGTAAGAGAACCCTGCTCACAAGCTTACAATCTATAGGACAATGGGAGTTTGATACACAAGGGCATGTGCTACATCATATTGCACACTGGACCAGCTTCAATGCAAAGGTAAAAAGTACTGAGTGGGCTGTGTGATCAGTCACACAACTATGTTGGTCAGAGGGTAGTTGTCTTGTGTTAGCTGTGTAGAGGGTGGTAATACGGTAACCTAGGGAGGGTAAGAGGGTGGTTGAGGAATATCATTATCAATCACAGTGCATCCAGCTCCTCCACCCCTGAATATAGTGTTCTTCCTGGATATATACTACATCTGCCTCTGTCTACAACAGCACATTCCCTGCAGCCATAGGCTTCTAGGCTTCCAGTATCCACCAAAACCTCACCCCTGGCACATCAGACCCTCTACCTGCAGTAATGCTCCTGCTCGTCTGAGTGAAACTGGAGGAAATCCGGTTCCCTGGGAAACATATTGCAGACTTGTCCTCAAACACTTTGTACCTGGGCTGGAAGATTTATTTATGTGAAATTTGAAGTGGTTGATTCCCAGAGTAATTGACATTTATTAGAGCTGAGTAAATAGAAAAACATCATTTCATCTTTTATCTTTACAACAAACTTATTATTCAAAATGAAATCAGCCGTCTATCATTACATAGTCCACGCTGTGATCGCCCCTGTCAATCAGCAGCAGGATGACAGGCTGGCACCCTTGAGTAATGTGGCAGAAGTTTACTGGTGTCACTGGATGACCCAGCATTTCAGTGTTCTCAGACCTCATAACTGTCCTCTCAGCACCTGATCTCTGACAGTCTGTGATTAACAGGTATTGCAGTGCAGCATCTGGTTATCTTAGATTTTGGTAATTTCTACTTGCACAATTAAATGCAGAGATTACTCAATTGGCAAATAAGGGATGAAGAATCACATCGGTCAGACGGAGGGATCTGTCCGGACCCATTACAGCTGCGATATCCCAATAATCTGATTTAACCAGCGAAGCCGCAGTTTACGTAGAGCGCATAACACTCACTGGGACCAATAATTTAAACAAACTAAAGACTCTGCTTAATCTGGGCTGCAATTGCAAGTGCATTTTCATGAGGGAGTCTATCAAGACTGAAATGTCCCATGTTTCTCAGTTGTGTTCCCACACACACCAGGTCTTAACTAGTAAGTAGTGATTAATTTTATTTCCTATTTTCTGAAACTTAGCCCAGCCTGTCCCAGATACAGCAATCTGAACAGCTGGCCGTGACTGGCGTCACCTTAGTCACTTAGCAATGAATACACCTTTCCTGCCACCACAAAGGATTTATTATGGTGTCCTTACATTCACCAAAACCACTTATTAATGTTTCACACTTTAATCATATACACCTGTAGCATGAGCCTTCCTGAGCTTCACAAGTTCACTAAGAATCACGGAGAACACACTAGAGTAAATTTATTTAATCTGAAAAAGGTTTCCAAGGCTTAGTTACAAAAATTCATAAGACATACAATATGTTCACACAAATCAGTTTCAGAAAATAAAATATGAAATATAATCACTACTTACTAGTGAAGACCTGGTTTGTGAGGGAACACAATATAGGACATTTCAGTCTTGATAGACCCCGTCATGAAAACATCAGAAGTCTAGCAAACCATAGATATATACAGTCACATTACTAAGAAAGAGCCAATACCAACACAATAGTCATCATCACATGACCAAATTTCTAAAGATACCATGTATCCAGTTCTATCTCATGCTTTCAGTCTCTGGGAGGTCAGTGCCATAGTTACTCTTCTCTTCCATTTATAATATCCTATTAATTTACAGTACAGATTACATTAGCATATATACCAAACATTCAGTTCATGGCACCCTTAGGATCTCCATTTCAAGGTAACCCTCCAAAATAATTACCAAGCAGTCCAGTTTTACAAGTAGTTTGGTCAAAATAATGTAATAAATATTTAGGCCAGGACAGAAATACTTAAGTTTGTTGCAAAGATAACACATAGATCCCAGGGAAATTAATATTTTTAGTTATATTTCTGTCAAAGAACAATATACAGCACTCATTAACATGAATAAGATCACACAAAATATACAATATGTACAAAAATCACATTGCACCCTTCACCCTTACTGTGCCCTTCTTGCTTTGCTCCTATCACTATTTTATCCTCTGTTCCTTTACTTACCTTACTTGACCTTCTGTCTCCTCTCTGCACGGTTCCTGATGGAGTGTCAGACATAGCATCACACCCAACACTCAGTGAGAAGGGAACAGGGAGGGGGATGCTGGATCTCAGGCACCACTGAATTAGGACGTTTTGTTTTTTTGCTTGTCCTGGCTGCAGCACCCCAGGGAACACTCTGGGAACCGATGATATATGTATATGTACGTGTCAACTCTCCCGGAATGTCCGGGAGACTTCTGCATTTTGCGAGAGTCTCCCGGGCGAGCGTGGCAATCTCCCGAATTCTGCCCACTTCACCAGGAAGTGCCCCACTTCCTAGTGAAGTGGGCAGAATTAGATCCCAAAGGCCGCGATTCCCAGGGACACGATTTTGGCCATCCCGCCCCTCTCACGTTCCCCTCCACTGCCTGGCTCCCGGAAGGGAGCTGAAGAAAGTAGGCAAGTATGATGTATATATAGATGGACACAAGCACCCTTCAGATAATGCACCTACAACAATGTCTCACTTGTACTTTGTTTTTAGTGTGAGGATGACAAAGTCACTCATAATACAAAGTTCCACACACTGCCATGCTGCCTTCTCCCCCTCCTACATTAACACCAACCACCACCCATCATGTTCTGTATCCATCACACCGTAGATAGTGAACAACTCAGACTTAAATACTTTACACTCCTCCCCCAGTCCCATCTTGATTGACAGGTGACACTCCCACCTGGTCTTTATAGAGGAGCTGTAATCAGGTGCTCTGGTTAATTAGTCTGAGTGCAGACACCCCCCTGTCAGCTGTGGAAGGAGATACCACTAAACTGCTTCAACATATGTAAGTCAGAGCCCAGTCTATACTATTATATTGTCACACATGTGGTCTCACCTGTATCTTTACAGAGGGTGCAGTGCTGTATATGTGTAACTCTGCAGCCTGTCAGCTGAACACCCAACTCCACTACTAGAGGCCTGTGGCCAACCACTCCCTGTATCACAATACAAGTGGACAGGATGTCTATATGGTGTTGTATCTGCTGTAACAAATTGTGTTTTATAAACAAAAAAAACACATAGATTGGGAAGACTTTGGTGTGAGTTGTTCAGCTGAACATATATTGCAATATGTGGAACTAACATTCCCTATTTGTAATATAGAAAAGTAGTTAGTACAGCATTAATTATGTATTTGGAGAGTGCAAAGTATCCCTGTTGTTTGTGTGGATGTATATATATATGTGTGTGTGTGTGTGTGTGTGTGTGTGTATATAATGTTGATATGTTGTAAAATAGTTAGATATTATAAGTTACTGTGATGTAAATATCTCTGCACTACTACAGTGGGTGCTGGGGCGTTGCCGGTGAAGTTATGGTTATACAAAATGATCAAACTTTCCGTAGAACCTCAGCCGTGACCATTTACAGTCGGAACATGAACTCTGAGCTGATGCCAGAATTGTACCTGAAAAATGAAGCCAGTTATGGGCCAAAAATTTTCAAAAATGAACCAGCAATTTCTAATATAACTCTGAAACATACACCGTACGCTGAATAATTACACTGTGTTTATATTGTGTAATTTAAGCAAAAAATACAAATCTAAATATTGCTTTGGGGGCAATAACTCCTGTATCCATGTATATAATCACCTGCACAATATGTGGTGTGTGTGTACTATATCATTTCAGTCTATCAGCCTAACATTCTTCTTCACTCAAATAAATATTGCAGGTGGTGTGGTTCATATTAGATAAAAATAGAACTTTTCGGTTGTAATTGGTATAAATGCCCCTTTCACTCAAATGTAGCAACATATTCAAATTCACTTAAATTATTTTTTTAGAAATGCAACACTAAATTGTCTTTTTTAAAAAGTAATTTTTCATACTTAATTTTAATTATTTGTTATTTATTTTAATGTATAATATGACACACTTCGTTACTCTACTGAAGGAAGCAATAGAAGGGTTTGAAATGAAATCAATGTACTTTATACCAACTGAGCTCATCCTATAAATGCTGCTTTTTCCCTCAATGAAATATTTCAGTAGGTGTGGTTGATATTACAGTAACATAATACAAATACTCGTCAAGTAATCCATTGTGGTTTATAAGATAGGTATCAAACTAATAAGTATATTCTATGAAGTGTAAAAACAAATGTGTGAATTTAAACTGTAAAAGCTGAAAAATAATGTTGGCAAACTCGTCTCATTCACATTAGTCCCACCCAAGAGAAAAAAATGGCTCTGCGGTGGAGGAATGAAGGTTCTACTTATAGAAAATGCAGTTTAACTGCGGAATCGCTGAATTTATTTATTTTTTCAAATGTAATCAGTTCCAAATCGAATTTTGAAAGATCAATTCATAATTGACCCCCTGTGTTAATACGTTAACACGTCCTCTTCTTAACAAACCTGCAATCAGTTTGGAGAGTTTGTAAAACAGAGGCTGCGATTATTTGATGTATTTAGTCACATGGGGCCTGATTCATTAATTATATTAACTTAAGAAACTTCTCATATAAGTCTCCTGGACAAAACCATGTTACAATGCAAGGGGTGCAAATTAGTATTCTGTTTTGCACATAAGTTAAATACTGACTGTTTTTTCATGTAGCTCACAAATATCAACTTTAAATATCAGTGTACAAATAAGCTATCAAGTATTTGTGTGCTACAGGAAAAAACAGTCAGTATTTAACTTATGTGCAAAACAGAATACTAATTTGCACCCCTTGCATTGTAACATGGTTTTGTCCAGGAGACTGAAATAAGAAGTTTCTTAAGTTAAGATCCTTAATGAATCAGGCCCATGTAGCGCTCACGGGCAGCAGACGTTCTGCGACGCTCAGGGGCAGCTTGTAATCACGTTTCATATCTCCCTGACAAAGTTCTGACAAAGTCTAAGAAGAGTGTGGATGCAGATCCCATCTAGCCCCTATTACCTCATTAGCAGCGCTTTTTCTGTGACCTCAAGATTTAAATGTTTTGAAACCGTTGCCAGCCCCCCCCACCCCCCTCCTGAACACGTACATCAAGATGACTTTATTTTGGCCCGTGCTCTGTGCACAGTTTCTCCCTCTCAGTAGATATATTACAGGACAATGTATTTGAGAATCAGATCTGGACCTGTCCCCTCATTCTCTCTATCCGGTCCCTGGCACCGGGACTGGGCATAGCCCGTCCCTCACCTGCACGGGGTCGGCTCATCGCATCAACTCTGGTAAGTCCGGGCCAGATAGGGAAACACTGAGCTACAATGTTTCTTTACTTTTTAGTTACAGAACCAGTGGTGGAGCTGAGGCCACAGCTGGGGGTGTAGGGGACACCGGACCACCCTCACATGACCCCAGTCTTGTCTTCTGAGCAGGGGCTGGTATGTGCGCAGAACGAAACTGCTTCTTCTGCAGTAATACCTGAGTCATTAGTGAATGATTTGACTAATAAATTGCAGGATAATTACTGCACGACCAGATCTCCACCAACTTGTTAAACCAAATAAAGAGCTGGAAACTCACCACTAACGCAGGTTTCATACTGTAAATTAATTCATCAATATTACTATCACTTAATAATACACATCTTACAGAACAAGTCATCCCAGGGATGGTGAAACCTGTCCTGCGTTACACATAAGGGGGGGTCACACGGGCACCTGTCACTCTCATTCCTTTCTATAAGTAAAGCAGCGACTGTCACATGACCACGTTCAGCTGTTTCAAAACTGAAATGTTGAAAGTTTTGTGCTATGATTTTCCCACAGAGATAGAAATGGAAAGAAAATTAGACACGAGCGCTTCTAAATCGGTAAAAGCACCAGCGTGACCTCCCCCTAATGGTACCTGCTGCAGCTAACAGTTACCTGTAACATTTCAGATAAAAACCCTTAGAAAGAGTTTTAAAGTCAGTATAATACAATCTTACAGCAGTGTCTAAACGCACTTAGGTTAAAACCGGGAACTAGGGCGCCAGGAACTACGAGGTGTCTATAACACTGAATGAAAGATATAATGTCACTCTGTCATCACTCTGTTTTATTACCCCTGGGTCCCCTTCACTGAGCGCCGGTCTATGACATGGAAGAGCAGAACCTGGGCAGGGAGCGCTGCCTGCACCTCCTGCTGGTGATGGGGAGGGAGCGCTGCCTGCACCTACCTCCTGGTAACGGGCAGGGAGCGCTGCCTGCGCCTACCTCCTGGTATCGGGCAGGGAGCGCTGCCTGCGCCTACCTCCTGGTAACGGGCAGGGAGCGCTGCCTGCGCCTACCTCCTGGTAACGGGCAGGGAGCGCTGCCTGCGCCTACCTCCTGGTAACGGGCAGGGAGCGCTGCCTGCGCCTACCTCCTGGTAACGGGCAGGGAGCGCTGCCTGCACCTCCCTGCTGGTAATGGGGAGGGAGCGCTGCCTGCACCTCCTGCTGGTGATGGGGAGGGAGCGCTGCCTGCACCTCCCTGCTGGTAATGGGCAGGGAGCGCTGCTTGCACCTCCTGCTGGTAATGGGCAGGGAGCACTGCCTGCACCTCCCTGCTGGTAATGGGCAGAGAGTGCTGCCTGCGCCTGCTTGCTGGTAATGGGGAGGGAGCACTGCCTGCACCTCCCTGCTGGTAATGGGGAGGGAGCGCTGCCTGCACCTCCTGCTGGTAATGGGCAGGGAGCACTGCCTGCGCCTCCCTGCTGGTAATGGGCAGGGGGCGCTGCCTGCACCTCCTGCTGGTGATGGGGAGGGAGCGCTGCCTGCACCTCCCTGCTGGTAATGGGCAGGGAGCGCTGCCTGCGCCTTCTGTTGGTAATGGGCAGGGAGCGTTGCTTGCACCTCCTGCTGGTAATGGGCAGGGAGCACTGCCTGCACCTCCCTGCTGGTAATGGGCAGCTCAGCTCAGCAGCCCTGTATAGACGTGTATCTTGCAGAATTATCACCTGCAGTGTTCCAGTCTATATATAGACAGATGACGCTGACGGAACACAACACAACTAAATTCCCCTTCTCTGTTTCGTCACCTACTTTGGTAAAACACTTGTGTGCGCTGCAGTGTTATTGCTCTGTCTGTGATTGTGTATCACCAGTTCCCCCGTCTAAAATGTAACGCATGAAAAACAAATTAAAATTTCCCGCCTGCAACCTCTGCATAAATCCTTGTTAGTCATTATGGACCCCATGTAGAGTTGGACTCAATTTCCATCTAAAACGCAGACTGACTTTGCATCCCAAAAAAACAACTTTTACATGTCTGAGTCTTCTTCTACATAGGTCACATCTGCCCTTACACGCCTTCTCCTTCCGCCTTTCTGACACTTCAATCGTAAATTCACATAATCGCAAGATACGTCTCCGTCTACATAGTAACGAGTGCTTTGTGGGCATGTGCAGAAGTAACCAAATATTTTATACACAGAGAGCGCTACTTGCATCTGACTGTACCTGTGTTTGGTGTGAGCGGTTCCATTGGGACAGTACAATACGCGCCATCTCTGAAGCAATCATCCTGCCGGCATGAATGACACTAAGCACCTTCGAGACGGAGATATTGGAGACGCTCTACAGCTGGAATTCTGAATAAATCACTATAGAATATATGACTGACACCAGTCACTTCCCAGGGCCTCATACTTAGCATTTACATAACGAGTAGAAGTGATGATTGACAGGGAGTGTTGACCTCCTGCATCCTGCTGTGTGTATGTACAGACATTATCCGGAGATGACACATGACCGACATTAGAATATTGGGGTTATTTGTATTGGCTGCAGACCCTCCTTGTAATACTTTGCAGAGCGTTCACTGGACTGAGGCCCTGTAGCGAATTCCACAATATAATTGAGATCTCTCACTAACAAAAATATATATATGTACATGATCAAAAGGGTCAGTATGTAATTGGAAATGGGAAATATTCTATTCATTCAGAAAACATTGTTTTCTTTTACCAATGTTCCTGTTTCCAATTTGTCTGGACTGGGGGAACAGAGAGTCATTGTTCCCCTCTCTCACATCTCTACAAGACGTTCCTTCTCTCTGCTGAGTCAGACCTGTTCCCATAACGCGCCAACATCAATTTCTCAACTTCTCAGACTTTCTCTTACATCATAAAGATATCTTTACATCTAAGGTGTCTTTCTAACCTTCTCCAAAGTTCAGAACGGTTTCTAAACCCACCCCGGGGTTTGTTGAAACCTTCCAACTGTGACTGGATCCTCGGTGCTCATAAAGTGGTCTGACCGGCAGCATCGTGGTTACTGCGGAGACGATAAACCGCCAGGAATAAGGACTCTGCAGAGCTGCACTAAGCACCAATAATGGAATATTTACCTTTAAAAAATAAATATATAGGGTTTTATTAATCAAGAAATGCAAATGGAATGTATTGTGCATTTTGTTCAACAAGGAGCGGATGTGAAGATACGTCTGGTGATGAATACGGGTCTAGGTCCGCTCTGCTCTAACAGACATCACACTGCAGGATACATCCAATACATATGTGGGGTATAAAGTCACGAAAGAACTCAGAGGAAAAAAAAACGTATCCCATTAATGTTTCCTGATAATAATATAGTATTAATGACAAAATATTACAAAATAGTGTTTTGCAACAGTAGCATTGCGATCTGCAATTAGGTTTTGCTGGTTGGACCTCTACGTTTAATGTACTACGCCATAATTCAAATCTGTACAGCGCTGCAGAATTTTGTGACGCCTGATAAAAGGTGGTGGTAATAATATTAATAATAATCTACAGTTGGTGTTACAGCGCATATTTTGTATTTCTGATGTCACAGTGCATTTTATGCTCCTATGAAATGCAAAACGCTGGCTCCCTATAAGACCGGTGACTGAGCGCTGAGTGAAACGCTGCTGTCAAAATTTCTGGTCTAACTTTGAAATCGCTGAAGCAAAACGCTGCCATTAGCGTTCTTAATTGGTCGGTGCTGTCCCTGTCACACTGACACTGCGGATTCACAGCAACGTTATGCTAAAGCGACACTTCGCTAACTAACCTCCGTTACTGGGATTAAACACAGTGTTTTGTAGTCAGCTACAAGATGCTGGTAAAACACAATGTTTAGCATTTCATAGCTCCGGAAAATCGCAGCTTCCAAATCTGAAATGTGACAACAGCTTTATTCTGTGGGAAATCAGCAACTAACACTTTGTGTACTCAATGTTTACAGAGGCCCTGGGGGATTGTGTATAAATATATATATATGTTATTGCTTTTATACATTTTATTTATATATACGTTTCATTGTTTTCTAAATGTAATACTTTAATTCTATGTTACTAGATTTAGGTATCAGGATTAAACTAAATCATTTGTTACTGCCCGCAAAGTACAAGGAAAAAATATTAAGTTGAAATAAAGTTTGCACACAGGAAAAATATATTATAAATGATCTTGATGGCAAATTCAATATGTCCAAATCTGCCCCCCATCCCCATAATTTTTAGCCCCCTTTCAAGTTCACTGGATACCTGATTCCTACGAGCAGTTTTAACCACAGAAATCTAAGCTTTCGGTTTAGTCGTAAATTACTACGATTCTCGTTGCACCGCAAATATAAAATATACTGGCGAACAATGAGTCTTTTGTTCTGAAACTGTTACCAAAATGTTACAGAATGTGTAAACCGAGACACTTCTTCACCTGTAGAATTCTCCCCCCAACTTCTCTGCGGGATAATTGTTACCAGCCCCGGCGAATGAGAGTGGCAGGTACTGTACAGACAGGGGGACGATCTGTGCGCCGGCTGAGGTATTGCTATGTAAAACAATATTATCCCAGGCCAAACAAACCCAGCGCGGCTTTCATGTCACACTATCAGACACACGGGGAATGATTGCAGTGTTACAAAGTTTCAGCAGCTTATGTTGCTAAACAAGGTCCCCAGTCCCTCGGTGTGAAACAATTGAGCAGTCAGCGCTGTTACACACACCTTAAATTAACAGCGCTGAGGAACGTCTGAAAGGCAATGAAATGTAACAGTTATTTTTAATTGTTTTACTACGGTTAATTCTAGAAAAAAAAGTACCTGTTAAAATGGGCTGATTAGTCATTAGTGTATTTAAGCTCTCTAATAAAATCTACTTAGGAGAAGTCGTGTAACCATACGGATATTTTAAATACTAAGTAATGTGAGTGCTGATTGGCTCTTATGTCTTGTAGCAGAGTGAATGTGACTTGTGTTATTAGTTTAACGTGTAATCTTACGGTTGCCCAGTTTTTAAGGGGGGGAATTTTTAGTTAAATAGACAATGAGATGTGTTTTATCCCCTTTATGTCTGGCGGCTGTTTAGCCTTTAAATATATAGATATATAAATATATGCATATGTCTGTACTGTCGTCCATTTGCTTTGGGAGCTCTCAGCAAGCTAATATTTGTGCAATATGTTTTGGGGGGTTTTCCCCAATAACCCTGGGTTTATTATTAGAGATGCTCACTGACCCCCTGTGTTTTGGTTTTGGATCTGGATTACCTTCGTGTTTTGGTTTTGTTTAGCCATTTTTTACAAAATTCCATTTTTTTGGGCTAAAATCACATAATTTAGGTATTTTGTACCTATATTATTAACCTCGCTAACACTAAATTCCAGTGATTTCCATTCAATTTTTACCATCTCACAGGTCACAATATGCTTTTCATACACTTTCAGCCAAATACTGCAGCGATTTGGCTGGATGGTAAGCGACAGAGCAATGACTCAAACACATGACAGTTCCTACCACATCTAGGAAACATTGCAACGAGCGCTCCACCTGTTTCTTGGATACGTGAGGTGATTCTACAGCTAATATATGGCAACAAGTGCTCCACCTGTTTCTTAGATAAGTGAGGTAATTCTACAGCTAATACATGGCAACAAGCGCTGACCCCCCGGGATGCATGCTTTTATCAGACACACACCAATCCAGGGTGCCAGACAATGCACTAAAAAGAGCTATTGAAATTCACAGTAAAAAGCCAGTTCATCAGTGAGCTTAGAATCAGCCCCAATTAACTGCTTTAAGAACGCTGTTAATCAAAATGACCAAAGCACCTTTTCTCTTTGGGTGCATATTACACCCTAAAGTTATTAGTGCAAATTACGAAAAAAAAGTCTGCAAAGACTTGTAGATAAATAATAATGACCAACGCAACTCTTCTATAAGGGTGTATATTACACCCTACACTTATTAGTGCAAATTCAGAAAAATACAGTTTAATCCCTGCCAGGCCCTACGTAAACAAGCTATCAATGGCCTAAAGGCATGTTAGACCAACAGTGCTGTGAAGTGAATTGAATTCTACACTGTTAAGATGATGTCGTCATCATCTTCAGTATCATCCTCACCCTTATCAGTGTGTACATCATCATCACAGACTATTAATTCATCTCTGCTGGAATCCACCATTAGAAAAGTGTCAGTTCTTGGATATATTTGCCGGTAAAGGTCTTCCTCGTGGAAGATGTAGTTCATTTTGATGATCATCATCTTTTCCACATTTTTAGGAAGTAACTTCCTATGTCGATCACTGACAAAGTTCCCGGCTGTGCTGAAAACTCCTTTTGAGTACACACTGGAGGGTGGGCAGCTTAGGTATTGCAAAGCAAGTTTGTACATGGGTTTCCAAATGGCTTGTTTTTTCCACCCAGTATGGAAAGGGACTGTCTGACATTTTGATTTCAATTAACTCTTGAAAATAATCCTCCACCATCCTTTGCAGAAAATATAGCTTTTTTATAAGGGGGTATATGAGACCCCAAACACTTTGTAGTGCAAATTTAGAAAAATACAACTTAATCCCTGCTAGGCCCTCCCTAAACAATACAGTGCTATATTAGAATTTCAGCACTCACAAAATACAGCTTTTTTTAGAAGGGGGGATATGACACCCCAAACACTTTGTAGTGCAAATTCTGAAAAATGCCTGCTCTATACTGTGACCTAATCCTTCTCTGTCCCTCTCTGAAATGGCGAGTATTTATTAATTCTAAAACTCGCAAGATCTGAGATTCGGCGACGTCACGATGTCATGAGGATGTTTTGGAAACCGAATAGGCGCGGGATTACCGAGCTGACTCGCCTTGGTACTCGGATCCCCAAAGTTTGGGTGGGTTCAGTTTCAAGGAAACTGAGCCCGTGCATCTCTATTTATTACAGACGAGGAAATACCATGAATGCCAGTCGCTATATAGGTGAGCAATACAGAGGGTAAAAGGTTGTGTTTGTTTCAGTTTTTTTTAAATGGGGTGTGTGGGTTTTTTTCTCACTTTTATCTAGTGCACTACAGGTCCCAGAAGGTCCTGGGTGCCAGGGGCTTGCTGGCACTTAAGATTTAGAGTGTCAGTATCCCCTGGGAACACCTCATCGGGTATGCTGAAGCTTGTTGTATCTCCAACACTTAACGGTGGCCTGGGCATGCTTGGAGCTGTAGTGCACGATGGGTAACATACATTATAATATCTATTTTTGGTACATTATCGCAGACCTGACATGCCAGGAGTGTGGGAAGAGCACAAGTGCTTTGCAGAATGGGGCTGGTTATACTCGGTTAGAGATGGGGGGGCACTTAAGTTTTGCTACTGCCCATTTTGAGAAAGCACTTTTTTGCACTTATGTCTGACACGACCCCCTATATATCTGTATCTTGTCACATAATTTTTAACGAAGGATGTCACAAGGCGGATTTATTTGTGTATTGTATATACATCTATTTACTTTTCCTGCAGTTGTTTTGTGAATGTGATTTTTTTGTCATGTTTCAGAAAATGAAACGATTGTCACTATTTTGTCTAATGACAGATTTGCACGAACCAAACACCAAAGAGGCATTAGATGACTTCCGTATTAGAAGGTCTCACTCATGGGTAAACTGAAGACTCTGTCACATGATTCATTTTGGATTTATGCAGTTTGACCCGAGAGAAGAAAACTTCACAAAGTCTGAATCTGTATAACTTCCATCCTGCAAATCAAAGCTGACTTCAGAGCTCCCCGTCGCGGGTTCACAGAACATTCCCTAAACAACCTTGTTATGTAAAACCAACTGCTGCTGTTCTGTATAACATCGCTGCCAAGTGCTCCCCAAGGGCCCCCTCAAACCAGCTTTTATTAGTAACTGATGGTTTGGTGAACACCTTCTGCATTCATATCTATCCAATATTCCAAAACACGACCTAACGCTCGGTTAACCGGCTCTATCCGACATCTTCCCCTCCACTAGGAAAATCTGTTTCTCTTTATTGCACTTTATTTTTTGTTATCCAAGTGGAAAAATAACACAACCCTGAGCCTTAAAATAGCTGTAGAAAAACACAGGGAACGGTCCAGTGGGGTCATAAATATTAACAGATTTTGTAGAGAGAGCTACTTTGTTATAAACGCCAAACCCAACAGAAATCTGATATTGCATGAAAAGTCCATCTTTTCTGGCTGGCGCAAAAAACAATTAGACGCCCTAAAAGTAGCCAGAAACGTTTATATATGATCTATAAATAAGAAATGTTTGTCAAAAGACGGCTAGTATCGACATTTGGGCAGCACGGTGGCCTAGTGGTTAGCACTTCTGCCTCACAGCACTGGGGTCATGAGTTCAATTCCCGACCATGGCCTTATGTGTGTGGAGTTTGTATGTTCTCCCTGTGTTTGCGTGGGTTTCCTCCGGGTGCTCCGGTTTCCTCCCACACTCCAAAAACATACTAGTAAGTTAATTGGCTGCTATCAAAATTGACCCTGGTCTCTCCCTGTCTGTCTCCCTCTCTGTCTGTTTGTCTCCCTCTCTGTCTGTGTGTGAGTGTCTACATTAGGGAATTTAGACTGTAAGCTCCAATGGGACTGATGTGAGTGAGTTCTCTGTACAGCGCTGCGGAATTAGTGGCGCTATATATATAAATGATGATGATGATATATGTGAGCGCTGCATACGGTATCAGATCCTTAAGACTTTTTTTTAGCAACTGATGGGAAATAGTCTCCCGAGGAATAAAAAAATCATTCTGAGGCCGTGTGGTTTTTTTATTCCTATATAAATAATTTTTATGTTTATAGAAATGTTTTATTAATGAGTCTTTAGGCCATTTGGTAAAGCACTTTATTAGACAGATGACTATGTGCCTACATTTATATCTGTGAATGCGTCCTCATCCTTTTGCGAGATGATCCTGCTCTGTTACTGATGAGATGGCAGCGCGTTAGGTGGTCACATTTGTGAAACGACTTCGGCATTCAGTGACCTGCGTCATAGATCTACATCGTAGAACTGTTCAAACAAGAGATGTCCTCACTCAATGTGGAAATAGATTAGAGCTCACAGACCGGGCTGTTATCGTGGATCTGAAGTACATATTAGCAACATTTAAGAACTGTTCAATGGAGTTTTGCCTGATTCCACATTTGGGTGCAGAGTTGGACGGTTCTGCAGCTGAATTTTTCCTTATGTTAAATGAATTCCCTTCTAATCCCAAACAAGCCACAAAGGATAAATTGTCTGTTATCTTCCCAGCTCTACTTACAGACTATAAATTCTGCAAAAGGGCACAGCCAATACAGGACTTGAAGCTTGTATAAGTGTCACTCTGCACCTCTGAGAGACCATCACAAAATTCATTATGAACAAAATTTCACCTTAAACTTGCTCAACACTAATCTAAAGTAAACAGAAGGAGACATAATTACAGCACTTCTAGAATTAGAGTATTTCTTGTGCATAATTTGAGATGTGACAAAAAGTGTTGTATATATATATATATATTTATGAACAATTGTTTGACTGCTGGAAGGAAACCTCGCCACAACGACAACATGACGAAGCAACAAATCTTATTTTCTAAATAGCAATTTTGGTCTTTACCAAATAATTTGCTAATATATAAACACTGCTAGACATTACACATCGGACCCCCGCAATGCTGCCTGACCCTGCTAGTTATGTATAAATCGGTCTCTGACTTTATAAAGTCCTAAAGCTTGAAACGGAACCATTTGGACTCGCAAAATGTGTGTCACGCCTCTTGTATTCTTTTGTATCTTTATTATAAGTCCTGCAATTAATTTGCATTGTTGGTCTGTTGTGTGCACACAAAACCACTCTGATGTCTTTAAAACGATTTGCAAGCCTGCATTATAGATGATAAAATAGACAATGCTGACATTCCTACAGTACTGACAGTTCTTACATAACGTGGGAATTGAAGTACTGTACTCCTGAAGCCAAAATCACAGTTGGAAGTTGTATTAGCTGGAAGCAAAATATATCACATTCACCATAAAGGTACAATTTAAGACACAAAGTTACCAAGGAAGCCTCTAAAGTTGATTCAATTTAGAGCTGAAACAAGTTTCTGTATTTCAGTGACACATGTAATACTCACAATGTGTCATTACCCATGAGCCTCTGCTGAAAACGTTGCTAAACTCTACACCAAACTTAAGTTACTGTCACTTCTCGTTCTTATTTAATATATTGGAATATTTAGAACTTCACACAAAAAGAAAAGAAAGTTCTGATATTGGAGGAACTGTCAACTTTTTACCAGTACTAGGACAAAATGTTATCTATTTTTATGTCCTCGAGCAAAGTTTATTTGTTTCTTAAAATTGGGAAGATATGTAGCAAAACAATTATTTTTAAAAATTAGTATTGCTGTATGGTGTTAGCCAGATGTTGCTGATGTTAAAAACTTTAGTGTCAAAAAAGACAAAAGTATTATGTAACATCTCTTAAATGTTGTGCCTGTTTCTTAGTCATCCGTTTGTAAAGTTGTCTGATGAAGGGGACTCTGTGCTTTGAAAGCTCGCAAATATAATAATATTTTTATGGGTTAGCCAATAAAGGTATCACTCCTATAATACTTTTGTCTTTTTTCACACTAAAGTATTTAACATCACATAAAATTAGGAACATATTTTTATATCCCAATAGCATAGTAAGAATATTCCCATATTAGATCCTCGTTGCTCCGAATTGGAATAACTACTGGAATGTCAGTTCAACTAAAGTCTATTTTTATCTTTTATACAACTAATGCAGAATATATTTGTGATAAAATGAAGTAAAGACTCTCAGAAGGTCTTAAGTACTTAATAATAAACCTGAAATATACCTATATAAGTAAATAGGTCTACATATAACACTATCGGTGATTATCAAACAGTACGTTACAGCAATGTACGTTACAGCAAAGATTAGTATAAAAGGGTATGAATAACCGTATGTGATAAATTACATTGATTTCATACTTGTCTACTCTCCCAGAATTCCCGGGAGG